>NC_043715.1:47519777-47535168 GCF_006229205.1 Suricata suricatta
GGGGCTGGGGGCCTAGACTGGGGTGTGAGGGAGGAAGGGGTTGGATCATATGCTCCTGGTCCAGGAAGGCTCGAAGAACTGATTCCAGAGTCCCTGGGCCTTTTCCTTGGCCTTGTCCCAGCTGCCCCACCTTCATCCCAGCCCCATCTCCGGGCCTGGAAAGGACCCAGGTGCCTTGGGGCCCAGCCGGAAGGGGCTAAGGACAAAGGGTTGTTTAACTGGGCAGGGTGGTGGAGGAGAGTGAAGAGAGGGTGTCTCAGGCGGAAAGGTCACTCGTCGCCCCGGGCTTGTGCAGGGGAAGGCGGGGCTGGGCCAGGAGGAAGACATCCTTCATGAAAGTCAGAGGCATGTGGAGGCAAAGCCTTCAGGGCTGTTCTTTTTGAACTAGGCGTTTGGAGGCTTCAGGGTGTGGGATGCTGCCACCTAGTGGTGACTTTGGGAACTG
Source organism: Suricata suricatta (assembly GCF_006229205.1). Taxonomy (NCBI): domain Eukaryota; kingdom Metazoa; phylum Chordata; class Mammalia; order Carnivora; family Herpestidae; genus Suricata; species Suricata suricatta. The sequence continues at coordinate 47,520,223 of NC_043715.1, forward strand.
CAGGCATCTACCTGACTAGTTTCCTGTCAGCATATATTGAGCACCTACTGAGTGCCTCCAAGTGTTGTAGGTGAAGTAAACACAAAGCAGACGAGGGGCGCCTGGGTGGCTCAGTCGGTTAAGCATCCTGCTCTTGATAATTGGCTCAGGTCATGATCTCACAGTTTATGAGTTTGAGCCCTGCCTTGGACTCTGGGGTGACTTGGTGAAGCCTGCGTCATATTCTCTCTCTCCTTTCCCTCTGCCCCTCCTTCCCCCTCCCCCACTAAGGAAAACAGACACAATTCCTGCCCTCCTGTTACTTCCAGGCGAAAGGAAGTTTTGTGGCTCTGTTAACCTCCCTCTCACTGCGTTTCTCTGACTCTTTGCTTCTCTCTCTCTCTGTATCTCACTGGCCTTGCTTCTTAGTTTCTTTCTCCTGGTCTTTGTCTCTAGGTGCATATGCCTTTTTCTTTTCCCCTTTTTCTTTCTCTCTGTTTTTGTTTATTTTATCCCTTACATATCTCTGTTCTTGACCAACTAAAAATTATGTTAAATTATATATAAATTAACTGATAAATATTATATAATTAAATAATTATATCTCATCATCTGGGAGTTCACAGACCTTGATTCAAACCTAGCTGTGGCCACTGTTGTTTTTTTTTTTAATGTTTTATTTATTTTTGATACAGAGAGAGTCAGAGCATGAGAGGGGCAGGGGCAGAGAGAGAGGGAGACACAGAATCTGAAGCAGGCTCCAGGCTCTGAGCTAGCTGTCAGCACAGAGCCCGACGCAGGGCTGAATCCACGAATGTGAGATTGTGATCTGAGCCGAAGTCGGACGCTTAGCCGACTGAGCCCCCCAGGTGCCCCTGAGGCCACTATTTTTGTGTGGAGTATCAACGCACACAGCCTGGGTTAGCAACAGACTGCGTTCACGTCAGTCTATCTCTGCGGTCCTCAGCTGTGTGCCCTGTAAAGTGGGGACGATAGCCATGTCACACGCTTGCTTGAGAACTAGGTGAATATCCAGAGTCCTCAACACGCGACCTGGTAGACGCTAAGCACCTGGGGCGCATCATCTCTAACGCTGGCTGCCAGTACTTCCTCCTGCTTGCGCTGCCATGTGGCTTCGATCTGGCGGGCTTGCGACTTGTTTGTTGCAGAAATGATGCTGGGCCAGCTTGAGGTCCAGTTGTTTCTACAACGAGAAGCATCTGCTTTTGTTCTCTTAGAACTCTAAGACTACCAGCTGGGAGGAAGCCCCCGGGGAGGCCACGCAGAACAGAATCAAGGCGGCCTGGCCAAAAGCCCCAGGCTAGCCCCAAGTGAATGCCCTGAGTGCAGCCGCATGAGTGACCTCTGGAGGGACAAGCAGAAATGCCCAGTCAACCCTCAGAGTTGGGAGAAGTAATATACTTTTTCTTTTAAAATTTTTTAATGTTTTGTATTTATTTTTGAGAGACAGGCAGACAGCATGAGCAGGGGAGGGTCAGAGAGAGAGGGAGACACAGAATCCGAAGCAGGCTCCAGGCTCTGAGCTAGCTGTCAGCACAGAGCCCGACGCGGGGCTCGAACCCATGAACTGTGAGATCACGACCTGAGTCAAAGCCAGACGCTTAACTGACTGAGCCACCCAGGCGCCCCTATACTTTTTGTTTTAAAACTCTACATTTTGGGGCACCTGGGTGGCTTAGTTGGTTAAGCGTCCAACTTCAGCAGTTCATGGGTTCAAGTATATCTTTTGGCTTCCCCCAAACTTAACTAGTAATAGCCTCTTGTTGACTGGAAAGCTTACTGATAACATAAGCAGCTGATTAACACATATTTTGTATGTTATGTGTATTATACACGGTGCTCTTACAATAAAACAAGCTAGAGAAAAGAAAATGTTAAGAAAATCATGAGGAAGGGAAGATACATTTATAGTGTGGTACTGCATTTATCGAAAAAACAATCGGTGTATAAGTGAGTCTGCACACGTCACATCCATGTTGTTTAAGGATCACCTGAGTGTGTCTATATATAAAATGGGAGAGTTAATGGATATTGTAAAAGACAAAAGATTTATACATTCTGAAGAGAAACCAGAGTAGAGTTAATGGATATTGTACTTTATAAACTGCAGATAGTATCATTTTGCTTCTCTTTTCACCTCTGGGTCTTTCTTGACTCTTTCAATCTCTGTCTTTCTTACTTTTATCCTTTCTCTTTCTCTCTCTGTCTATTCCTATCTTGCCAACACTCTTCCTGCCACTTTCTCCTCCATTTACTTTGTTCTGCTACATTGGCCCTCCTGCTGATCCTCAAACCTTCCAAGCCCTTTCCTGCCTCAGGGTCTTGGCGCTCGCTTGTCCCTCTGCCTGAGTGCTTTGCCCTTCAATCTTCTTATGAATCATTCTCTCACTTCATTCAGTTCTTTGCTTAAATGTAGTCTCTTTCTTGACCTCGTCTTCAAAAATGGCCCCCTCCTGATCCATAAAGAATCCTGTATCCTATTTAATTTGCTGTGTCTTCATGGCACTTAGGGCCATCTAAAACAATCCTGTTTTCTTATTTGACTAATTGTTTGGGACAGAGAACTTGCCATCCCCAGTGTTCAGAATAGGGCCTGGCAATAGGAGATGCTCAAAGGATATTTGTGAAGGAATACTCTGATTCAATGGTACTGACTGGCTCTCCTTCGACTCAAGCCTCTTACCCTGTTCCACACCGTCCTGGAGGTGGGGAGGAGGTCATTTCTTCATTTCAGTGTCCTTGGTCTTCACACGGAAGATCCCCCCATTTGTTGAGTTGCTGTCTGTGGTTCTGAGACCCAAGGCTGTGGATCTGTCCTTGGTGCTGATTAGGGCTCTCAGTTCCGTTAAGCGGGAGAGGTCGGAGGAATCTTGGGAAAGAAATGATGTGTGTGTGGTCCATCTCGGCACTGGAACATCTGGATCACTAAGAGAAGGCGGGCATCTGAGTTCCCGAGGGAGAGAGTGCCTGGGTCACTGCGAGCTCACTAGGTATTTGTCCTAACTGCTTATCTATTCACGTATACGTACATTCATATATGTGCTTTTTGTTTTAGAAAAGTTGCAAACATACAGAAGTGAAAAGAAGAGCGTAATAAACTGCCGTGTACCCACTGAACTCCCAGCTCAGGGCTAATTGCATTTCACCGGTGCCTCTGCCCACTTCCTCACTTCCTCTATTATTTTAATGCAAATCCCACACATGATATCATTTAATTATATGTCGTATTTTAAATTTTGTGTCTTTTCACTGAAGTATGGCTTGAACATTGTAAGGTTTGCAAATCTCATGTATACAGCCTGATGTGACTCTACCTGTGTATAGACGTGTGTGACCATCACCTTGATCAAGCTGTAGGGCACCTCCATTGTCCCACCAGGTCCTTGTGTAATCTGACCCAGCTGATATGCCAGGGATAGCCACTCTTCTGACCTCCACCACCAAAGATCAGAAAGCCGCAATAAGGAAGTCCAAGGACCTGGTGGGACAGGTCCAGCTTACCTGTCCAGGTCCTTACCTTATCAGCAGGTCCAAGGACCAGCTTAGCTTTGCTGTTGGCATTAATTTTGTTTTTGTATGAAAATACCACATGTGCAGAAAGTACATAACATTCAGAGGTATTTGTTTTGGACAAATAATTACATTGTGAACCCCCACTAAATCACCATGGACGCTCAGAGAGAACATTGTTACTCCCCAGAATCTTTCTGTGCGTTCCTTTATGACAACATTCCCTTCCCAGTTTCCAGAGGAGACCACCCTCCCCACTTTTAAGGAACTTTGTTCCCCCAACCCACAGCCCTCATGCACTATGCTTTCTTAGTCTCTCCTTCTCCCTCCCACCCTTCAGTACTAAGTGGCCCTTGGCCATAGTGACTGGGAATGAGAGACCAGCTACCTTCCTCATCTCCCTGCCTCCCCTGGTCAGTCCCCTGCACAGTCACAGGGAGAGCTTCCCATCACCTGACTTCCACCATGCCTTTCCCCCGGTCTAAGCCCTTCCATGGATCCCCATTGGTTGTGGGCAAAAGTTCAGGAAACCTTATCCTCACCTGATATTTTAGGTCCTCCAGGGACCCCGCTACCCCCTCCCTCCTCATTTCCTTCCTCACACTGTATACACGGACCAAGTCTTTATGAAAACTGTCCTTCTTGCCTTACCTGGAATGCTTTCCTCCTGCTGCTTGGCCAATCCCTATTAGTTACTTAGATGTCTCCTCAGGAATTAATTCCTATTAGCAGCCCTCCAGGTCTTCCCCTTTGGAGCTCCCTTTGACCCTCATACCTCATGCTTTACCAGTTGTGGGCCTCCACATTTCTCACTGTCTCCTTCCAGACCAGGAGGGCAGGGTCGGGTCTGACTCATTGCTGGGTCCCTGGCATCACCCAGCACGGCATAGATCATAAATGTTTGCTGACTCTCCCTCCCTGCAGCTGTCCCTGTGTCATACTTGCTCTTGCCTTTGTCCTGCTGTCTTCTTGAAATTTAGCAAACATTTCCTGAGGGCTTGGCATGGACTGGTCTCTCTGCCTGGAATGTTCCCTACTCTGTCCACACCCTTCAGGACACTTTCTGTCTTGATGCTCCATAGCCTCAACCCTCAATCAGAGGGTTCTTCTCTACCTTCTAGCCTTTTCAGCCCAGCCACTCCCCTGCATACTGCCCTGATCTGTCTGGGGTCTATGGCCACCTGGGCTCTAGCATGTGCTCCCATCAGACCATGAACTCCTCAAGTGTAGGATTTACCAGGATCACCGAGCAAAGAAGAGTGAATTCCAAATATTTGTTGACTCTTTCCTGAGATTACTTCTCCTTCTGTGTCCTCTATTTTTGCATTGGCTAATCCCTCTGCCTGGAATGCTGTTCCTTTCTCTGTCTGGATGGCATGCTTTAAGAACTGTCACCCGGTTCTCCTTCCTCTGGCACCAGCTTCAATACATCCCTCTCCAACTCTGTCTCCTTTTGTACCTGGATGTCCCTCCACCATAGGCTTGTGGCTGTCTGAGGGATCGGCCTCCCTCACGTCAGACTAGGAGCTCCTCCAGGCCTGGGAGTCACCTCTGTGGCCCGGGTGCCCAGAGCATGGCCAGGCACAGAGGATCACAATGAATGGCAGACACCAGTGTGTGTAAATCTTAGTTTGGTAAATTGCATGCTGTTTCCTTACCCTCTTTCAGCTTCATTTCTAAGATCTGGGTGTGAAGCAGTCGTCTGTGTAAATGGACACTTAGAGGATCAAGGGCTCTCCTTTCTTCCCCCACCTTACACATATTGCCCCTCAGGGCTGAGAATGTCTTCTCCTCCACTGAGCGTTCCACACAGGGTTGCTTCTGACCAGGGACCTCTTTGTACAGTGAATGAAGTGGGGGCAGGGGGTTCATGCTCATGGATTTCTCGGTCTTACCTCACACCCCATCACCTAAAAGAAACTCACCTGGTAAAGCAATGGGAGGACTGAGTTACGTTGCCTGCTGGGAGTCAACACCCTGAAATGCCGGGGCTCTGTCTTACGGGGTGCAGCTGAAGCTTCGGGGTGATGACCTGCGGTGGCAGGGGGCCCTGTCACCTACAACCCACTTGCAGAATTTTTGCTTCCTGTTCCCACGACCTCGAGCTTTGCTTGTTTGAAGGTCTTGGTTCTCAAGGAAAGAAAGCTTTCACTTGAGGACACAGCAGTGGTTCCAGTGAATTGAAGGTGAGAATGCCACCAGCACATTTGGGGCTTCTCATGCCACTGACCCAACGGGCACGTCTGGAACCCAAGGCATTCTCCGGGGCACTTCTGAGAGAATAGAATAGAATAAATAAATAAATAAGTAAAAATAAAAGACAAGACCACTAAGGGTTTAGACCTTTCAGGAATGGAGTGTTGGCGTGACCTCACTCATTAAAGGGCACCCTCCAGCTGAGCACAATGGAAACTTGGAATGAGTAATGGAAGAAGGAAATCATACGTTACATATCAACTGTGGCTCTGTGACCAGTTACAGAAACGTGGACTGTAATAGGTATGCCGATTTTCTTCTTGTTTTTCCCCTCCTTTTCTTTTCTTCCTTCTTATCTTTTCATCTATCTATCAATCATCTATCTACTTACTGCTTTTATTTTTTTTTATTTTTTTAATGTTTTTATTTATTTTTGAGAGACAGGGAGAGACAGCACGAGCAGGGGAGGGCCAGAGAGAGGGAAAGACACAGAATCCAAGGCAGGCTCCAGGCTCTGAGCTGTCAGCACAGAGCCTGACACAGGGCTCGAACCCACGAACCGTGAGATCATGACCTGAGCTGAAGGTGGATGCTTAACCGACTGAGCCATCCAGGCGCCCCTACTTACTGCTTTTAATCTTGTCCCTTATTTCCCTTTATTATTTTATATTCATAGTGATGGTAGTGTTTTATATTCCTGATGTTCATAAATGAAAATTTTGTCAATAGCATCCATCTTCCTTCTCCGCTGCCTTTTCCTTCTCATCAAGACCAGATATTTCTCATGCACTGTAATTAGGAAATAGCAACTTACTTGTTGGGTGAGTAGTAAAAAAAAACCAAAAACCAAGGCTAAAGACCACAGCTCAAGATGACAAAAAGAACTGTGTGAAGAGATAGGCAAAACGAATGACATACAAATTTGAGTCCATTTAGTCAGAATGCAGACAGTAACGATACTAAACATAATTTGGATAACTCACAACCAGTCAGCACAACAGAGACCATATTTCTTGGATTTATTCACTCAGTCACCCCTTGTCATTGAACACGTACCTAACATGTTAGCTGAAGTCTTCTTTATCCCTGTGCTCATTCGTTGTAACCAAATAAATAACTTTTTTTTAAAAATGTTTATTTATTATTGAGACAGAGAGAAACAGAGCATCAGTGGGGGAGGGGCAGAGAGAGAGAGAAAGACACAGAATCTGAAGCAGCTCCAGGCTCTGAGCCGTCAGCACAGAGCCCAACCCAGGGTTCGAACCCACGAACGTGAGATCATGACCTGAGCCGAAGTCGGACACTTAACCAACTGAGCCACCCAGGTGCCCCCAAATAAATAACTTTAAAAAGGGAGTATGTTTTAGTTTTTTCCACTCCACTCAATTTGCCATTTCTGCACCAAGAAAGTGTTTTAAAAAAATGTTAGGCACACCTGGGTGGTTCAGTCAGTTGAGTATCAACTCTTGATTTCTGTTCAAGTCTTGATCTCAGGGATGTGGGATTGAGCCCCCCCGCCCCCATCAGGCCCTGCACTGAGTGTGGAGCCTGCTTGGGAGTCTCTCTCTGTCTCTCTCTCTCTCTGTGTCTTTGTCTCTCTCTCTCTCTCCCTCTCCCCTTCTGCCCCTGTCCCCCACTTGCTGTCTCTCTCTAAAATTAAAAATTAAAAAAATATTTATAAAAAACTTAAACATTTTTGGAAAATAACATACATATAGAAAGAACACAGATCAATTAGCAAATAGCTAAGTGAATCCTTGGATCGAGAAACACAAGGACCAGGGGCGCCTGGGTGGCTCAGTTTCTTGAGCATCCCACTTTGGCTGAGGTCATGATCTTGTGGTTGACGAGTTTGAGCCCTGTGTTGGGCTCTGTGCTGACAGCTCAGAGCCTGGAGCTGCTTCAGGTTCTCTGTCTCTCTCTCTCTGCCCCTCCCCCTCTCATGCTCTGTCTCTCTCTGTCTCAAAAATAAATAAACATTAAAAAAGAAACACGAGGACCAGACCCCAGAAACCCTCTTGTCCCCTCTTTCAGACACCGAGAATCTGGATTTCTGATTATATACCTTAGTGTTGCCTACTTTGGAATTTGTATGAATGGAATCATACAGAATGGTCTCTTGTGTCTTATCCTTTCACTCAACATTGTTTGCGAGTCTCGTCCACGGTGTTGCATGTAGGGGCAGACTGTTCACTCTCATTGCACTCCACTATGTGATAAGGCCACAACTTTTCAAAAATGTTTTATTTATTCTTGAGAGAGAGAGAGAGAGAGAGAGAGAGCATGAGCAGGGCAGGGGCAGAGAGAGAGGGAGACACAGAATCCGAAGCGGGCTCCAGGCTCCCAGCTGTCAGCACAGAGCCCGACGTGGGGCTCAAACTCCCAAACCGTGAGATCATGACCTGAGCCGAAGTTGGAATCTTAACTGACTGGCCACCCAGACGCTCCCTGATAAGGCGACAATTTATCCATGCTACTGTTGATAGTTATTTGGATTGTTTCCAGTTTGTGGTTAGTATGAACTGTCTAGCTAGGAACATTCTGGGCTGTGTCTTTTGGAGGAAATATGTAAACTAATGTCTGTTGGGGAAATATACCCAGGTATACCCCCATGTGCTGTGTACCACGGAAGGGCTCTGTGCACACAGAAGTGCTTTTAGTTGAAACAGAATCAAACTCAACACGTCCAGTCGTCCAGCTGTTGGTTCTGACTCCCTTCCATCTGCCCCTCGCTTTGGTAAAAGGCACTGCCATTCCCCCCATTCCTTGGGTCAGAGCCTTGGAATCATCCTGAGTCATCCCCCCCCCCCCCCCCCCCCCCCCCCCCCCCCCCCCCCCCCCCCCCCCCCCCCCCCCCCCCCCCCCCCCCGCTCACCAGCCTGGTCAGCTGTACCGACAAAACCCATCTCTCATCAAATCCCTTGCACACTCCATGGCTACTCCAGTCCTGACTCGCCTGGACTGCGGCCGTGGCCACCTCTCAGGTCTCGGCTTCCACTCTTGCTACAGGAATCTTTTTTTTTTTGAAAGAGAAAGCATGGACGCAAGAGGACATGCTGTATGACTCCATTTATATGACGTTCAATATTAGGCAAAATTGATGTGTGCTAGAAGTCAGAGTAGTGGCTACCTCCAGGGTCAGGGACTGCAAATGTTCTACGTCCTGATCTAGTGGGCGTCACTCAGGGGTCTACACATGGAAAAATGGCACTTTATGCCTTTTACTGGATGTATTTTATGTTTCAATGAAATGGAATTATGCACACTTATAATTATATATGCATATTATAATAATAACATTATGTATACATGTATGAGATCTAATAATATACTATACATAAAATGTTATATAATATATATTTATGTAGAACATGAAGCCCCCTGATGTAAATTCTCCAAAGGATTCCGTGTCAGAATGGAATCCCCAGAAAAACAGAACTAGCCGGAGATGTGTACTAAGAGATTTACGGCAAGGGCTTGGCTTATGGGATTGTGCAGGCTGGCCGGGCGAGGTCAGACTCCGCAAGGCGCGCGCGGTCGGAGGGGCAGGCTGGGACTCTCGGGCACGGACTGAAGATGCTCTCTGAGGCAGATTTCATTTTCAGGCAAGCCTCAGCTCTGCTTCCAAGGACTTTTCAGGTGGCTGAACCAAGCCCACCCAGATGACCGTAATGCCCCTTACTCAGTCTGCTGACCATGGACCGTACTCACAGCTACAAAATACCTTCGCACTGAAACTGAGATCGTGTTTGAATGAATTACGGAGACTGCAGCGCAATCAGGTGGGCACGTCAGACTGGCCCTCCCACCTTCAAACCACATTGGCAATAAACCCCAGAGTCTACTTCCTGCGCTAGAAAGGCCACTTTCTCGAAGGTTGGGACTCTTTTTTTTTTTTATGTTTATTTTTGAGACAGTGCAAGCGGGGGTGGGGCAGAGAGAGAGGGGGACAGAGGATCTGAAGCAGGGCCCAACACAGGGCTCAATCTCACCAACAGGGAGATCGTGACCTGAACCAAAGTCGGACACTCAACCGACTGAGCCCCCCAGGCGCCCCAAGCAGGCCACTCTTCTGCCTGTTCTGTTTACTGCTGTGTGCTCAGAAACTCCAGCAGTGCCTGGCGTGTGGCCGGTGCTCAGTAAGTATGATGAATGAGTGGATATTGACCTCCAGCTTCCCCTTCTACGTCAGGATGTGTAGACATCTAGAACCCTTCTCCCTTGACCTCCTAGGAAGGTAGGAGCATCTGTGAGAGGCTTTCCTCCTCACACGGCTGCCTGTTCAGGAAGCTAGAAGGTGTGGGGACCCATCCTTGCTCTGCCACTCACTCTGAAAATCACTCTCCCTCACTGTGCCTTGGGCCACCGGTCTGCCAGGCGGGGATGTGGCGCCCTTGCTTGCGTGCCTCTCTGGGTCACTGGGAGGATCAGGTGGGGAAAGGATGTGGAAAGGCATGGTAAAGCACGGGCACAAGAGGACATGCTGTAGGATTCTGTGCTGTAAAGTTCATGTGTTTGCGTAAGGTCCTGCACACCTCGTGCTCCTTCCTACCTCCGGATCTTTGTCCAAGCTGCCTCCTCCACCTAGAGTGCCCTTCCTCCTGCCTCTCTTGGCCAAGACCTCTGTGTCCCTTTAGGGGTTTGCTGAAGATTCACTTCTTCCAGGAAGTCTTCCTCAGTCTCCACAGCTTCGAGAGCTTTTCCTGTTTTGGCTTTGCCTCAAGTATTTTTTTTTCTGCCAAATTAATCAACACCTGTGTGTTTGGGAGGTAGAATCGCCTGATGGCTGACGGGGCTGGAAGTCACGCTCCGGGCTCTCCATTTACTACACACAAGCCCAAGCAAGTGCCTTCACCTCTCCTTTGCTCCTGGGGATTGTGATGACACCCCACTCCCGTTGGGCGGCTGCTGTGTCCCAGTTACTCCATGGTCATCTCCTTAGATTTTGACCACAACCACTGCAAAGTAGATCTTGTCATTATTGGAGGTTTTATTTTCACCTCTGCCTTCTAGGTGAGAAAGGTGCACAGAGGTCAAGTAACTAGCCCAAGGTCACCCACAGGCTAAAGGGTAGAGCGGGCTGGAGTTTGGGCTCTTGGCTTCTAGGACATGCTGCCCCTTGAATGTCTCACGTCGACCCTAATAAAGCCATTGTCGTAGCTCCAGGCTGGCTCCGGAGGGGCAGGAAGGTGAGCCGGTGGTGGGGTGCCCAGCCCTGACTGGCGCCCAGGAATGGCTATTCTTAAGATTGCTCTTCATCTGGGCCAGGATGTGGCTGTTTCTCCCCACCCTGGGATGGTGGGGACCTTTCCCAATTTCTTCCAGGCCTGCTGATCAGATAAGGGCAGGGTAGGGGTAGGGAAGGGAGGGAGGAGGGGGCGAGACAGGAGGGCAAGCGTTGTTAGACATCATTTCCCCCAGGAGCCACTTTAGGAGGCTGAGGTTGTGTGAAGTTGGGAGTGGTGGGTCCGTGCCTGCCCCCAGCATCCTGCTCATGACACAGCTGGGGGGGCTTCTAGGAGGAGGGCGCAAAGGGGCCTCCCAGAGCGCCAGCCAGCAGGGGGACCAGGAGGAGCAGGGCCATGCTGTGGGGCGCCTGGGAAGGGGTGGCGGCCGAGGTGGTGAAGGGCTGGGTCACGGAGTCCCTGTTGCAGAGTTGCCCCTCGCAGCAGGAGCCCTGGAGGTCAATGTTAGTCCAGGGGCTGGAGGTGCCCTTGACGGTGCAGGAGGGCCGGTGGCAGGTCCTGATGTAGACGGGAACTGAGAGATTGCCTGGAGAGGGCAGGGAGGAGGGGCGAGAACTGAGGGGGGCAGCACACCTGCACTCACGTCAGAGGCCAGGGCCGTGACTGGGTCCCCAGACTTCCTTCCTGTCTCTCTCCTCAAACTAGGACCCTGCCTCCTCCTTCAGACCAGGGACATGACTTCTTCCTACAGACCAGGGCTCTGCCTCCTGTCTCAGACCAGAGCCATGCCTCCCTGACAGGCCTGTCTGGCACCTCTACCCACAGGCCTGCCCTGCGTCCACACCCTTTGCCCTGGCTATGTCCCACTCCCAGCATCTCACCAACAGTCATTTGGCCATTGCCCTGGAAGCAGACGCTTTGGTCCTGGTGACACTGGACCCGTCGGGACTTTCCCAGGGTGCAATCCTCCGGGTGGATCCCCAAGCAGGCGTAGCACTCCATGCCACTGAGAGTTGGTGGGTTGGGTGCTGGCAAGAGAATGTAAACACACACTCGGGTAATGGTTTCCAGGTACGGTTGTGTGGGCTGTGCACCAGGGCTCCAGCCTAGCCTGACGGTGAAGGCCTGAATCCTAGCATGTTGGAGGAGGCGCCCAGTGGAGGTCACGGCTGGTCCCTGCCCGGGCCGGGCCCCTCCCAGCCTACCTCGTGCCCAGCCCCGCCCTCCGGCTTACCCGGGCTCAGATTGGGGAGGACGTTGTGGGTCAAGAGGTTGGCGTTGCACAAGTCCGTCATGCAGCCGCGCACCACCGAGTAGTCAGGCGGCAGCGCGTGTTCATCCGCGAGCATCTGGCCCGTAGGCGGGCCTGTCCAGCAGCCCTTCTGTACCAAGGTCACCGTGGAGCGGTACCCTGGGGGCGGGAGGGGATGGGGCCTGGTGTGCTGCCTGGTCCCAGGTGCTGCCTCATCCCAGCCTCTCCCTCCTCTCGCTCTCCCTTCCCGGCGCGGTAGGGCCTCTCCCTCTAGCCTCCAGTCTCTCCCTCCTCCTCCGCTCTTCTCTCTCACTCACCTTGCCTCTCCCTTCCCTTCCTCTCTCCCTTCAAACTCCACTTCCCCTACTTCCCCCACACCTCCCTTCCGCCACCCTTTCAGCCCCTCTCCCCGCCCCTCTCCCTCGCTGTCTCCCCCGATCTCCTACCCTCCTCACGCCCCTCTTCCGCCGGGGTCCTTCTCCCACCCCTTCCTCCATCTCCGCTCTAGGTCTAAGGTCGTCCTGTCCCGTGTCTTCTCCCCAGTCCCCCAACCCGTTGGCTCTTGCTCCCACCCTCCTCCCTCCCTAACCTCTCATCCCTGTCTCTGCCCCCACCCCTTTCCCTTCGGTGCTAGCTTCTCCTTTTTCTGCCGTCTCCCCACCCCTCACCAGTGTCCAGGGACAAGACAGCCTCGGAGCACCCGTGGGGACAGGAGATGCTGTGGAACTTCATGGCACTGAGGTCAAAGGGCCCGAAGTAGACGTGTTGAAAGCTGTAGCATTGCTGGGCTTGGGACCCTGAGGGGAGAAGCAAGGTGGAGGGGGTGAGAGGAGCAGGCTGGGGTTGGGGTTATTCCAGGAGCTCCCCCTGCAAATGCCAGTCTGGCCAGCCAGGCTGCTCTGCTCTGAGAGGAGCCGGGCCTCGTTGCCTGGAGAGAACCGAGGTCTGCCACTCTGGTTGGTCATCACTGGGTCTGCCTCTGGGCAGAGTATCAGCCTCTGTGCACCTGCCAGGCCTGTTTCCCTCCCCCGGCTGTTCCAGATCTCCACCCTCCTCCAGGAAGCCCTCTAAGATTTAAATAGAGGAGGAAATGATTCACGCCTGCTCTGCCTGTCCCTCTCCCAGCTAAATGCAGGGTGTCCAGTAGCTCTAAAAGGCCATGGGTGGAAAGCAGACTCTGGCATTGGCAATGGGACCTGCCATCATGGACTGTAGACACACACACACAGCCAGCCCGGTGATGCACTCACAAAGCACTGGACACTGACAACATGACGAAATTGGCACAGGCTCATGCAGGTCTTGCCAACAGACCCAGACTCTCCTGAGCATCCATGCAGAGTTCTACGTTCCCACGTGAAACAGTTACCCCCCACACCCTGCAGTGGAAGGTCCCCCAACCAAGACACGTGCAAGAGCCTATGGGACAGAAAGTGTGCGGATACGGAACCAAAAACAACCCGCAGAGAGACCCAGGGACGTAGGAAGTCACACCCAGAAAGAGAGACAGATACGGCCTCAAGTGTCACAGACACACAAATAAAATGAGAGACCAGGATTATGCACAGTTAGAGATCCAAAAAAGAGACCCAGAAAAACATACAGTTTATTTTTATTAAAAAAAAAATTTTTTAAATACATGTATTTATTTTTGAGAGATAGAGTGAGACAGAGCACGAGCAGGGGAGGGACGGAGAGAGAAGGAGACACAGAATCTGGAGCAGACTCCAGGCTCTGAGCTAGCTGTCAGCACAGAACCCGACGTGGGGCTCGAACCCATGAACTATGAGATCATGACCTGAGCCGAAGTCGGACACTAAACCGACTGAGCCACCCAGGCGCCCCAAAAACATACAGTTTAAAGCCATAGACAAACACAAGACCCAGGAGATGCTTGGGGCGCAGATACACAGAGAGACAGACACACGTGAAAACACCCGAGCTCATGTACACAGAGACAAACACAGCCCTGCCAATCCCAGGGATGCACAAACACAGGGCAGCACCGATATGCAATATTATACACACACATCCTTTACAGAGAAACTGAAACTCGGAGGAAACAGACCCGTAAACATATTGCCTAAGTGCTTGTTCACATATGAGAAGAGTGAAACACGCACCTGCCCAGAGACCCACTGGCCATGCCCACATGGACACACGCGGAAACCCAACTCTCTTCCGTGGACGAGCAGACACACACGGTGGCCTGGGTGCAGGCTTAACCTTCCCCTGCTCAGCTCCTGATGGGAGCATGTCCCTGTCCTTACTCAAACCGGGGGAAAAGGCTGCCCCAGGATGAGGCCAAAGTTCTCTGTCAGGTCTGGAAAGAGCCCCCAGGGGTCCCCTGAAGTGCCCCTGAATGGGGGTATGGGCAAGAAGGGTGGGAGGCTGTAGCAGTGGAGAGAGAGAGAGACGCCAGAGAAAATGACTGATGGTAGAACAGAGGAGAGGAAGACACAGGAGGAGGACATGGTCTTCAGCCCCTCCTCCCTCAGACCCAGGGGTCCAGGCCTCCATGCCCTCCTCCCTCAGACACAGGGGTCCAGGCCCCCAGCCCCTCCTCCCTCAGACCCAGGGGTCCAGGCCTCCATGCCCTCCTCCCTCAGACACAGGGGTCCAGGCCCCCAGCCCCTCCTCCTCAGACCCAGGGGTCCTGGCCCCCAGCCCCTCCTCCCTCAGACCCAGGGGTCCAGGCTCCCAGCCCCTCCTCCCTCAGACCCAGGGGTCCGGGCCCCCAGCCCCCCTCCCTCAGACTCAGGGATCCAGGCCCCCAGCCCCTCCTCCCTCAGACCCAGGGGT
>NC_043715.1:47535268-47576938 GCF_006229205.1 Suricata suricatta
GGCCCCCAGCCCCTCCTCCCTCAGACCCAGGGGTCCAGGCCCCCAGCCCCTCCTCCCTCACACCCAGGACCTCTGGCCCCAGCCCCCCACACCTTCTTAACACTGGACTCAGAAGTCTGGGTACCTGTCAGGCAGAACGCAGCCCCAAAGAGGCCAAGCAGGATGGTTCTGGGGACGCCCATCGCCAGCTTGTGGAGCTGAGCTGAGACACCGAGGACAGCTCCTCCTGCTCTAATTTCTGTCTGGCTGGTTCTTCCCGCTGAGCCCCAGGCATCCCGGCTCTCCAGCCCCGGGATTCCTCCACCCCCGCCCTTCCTGGCTTGGGCTGGTCTCCACCTAGGTAATCACGCCCGGGCCCTGATGGTGCTGAGGAGGGAGAGGGATTGGGGTCTGGATTCCTGGGTCCGAGGGAACCGGGAGCCAGGGGCCTATCACCCTCAACCTGGGGGATTTGTGTTTTGCAGGCTCCCTTTCTACCCTGTTTCCCACATTGTGTTCTAATCTGAGGGTGGCACAAACGGCCTCTTGATTTCTCTTCTCTTTCTCTTCCGGAACATTACCTGTAATCACACACACACACACACACACACACACACACACACACACACACACACTTTCTCTCTCTCTCTCTCTCTCTCTCTCTCTCTCTCTCCAATGCTGGGGCCCATGTCTCCAAACCCAGAGACACAAACATCACCTCTTCCTAGAAGCCTCTCTGACCCGGATCTCCCCCACTCATCCACTCACCCTCAGACGCAGGCGCCTGCTTGTCCCTCAGTCGTCATCGTCCTGGTTAGGCTGCTGTCAACTTCTCTCAGGTGCCTCAGCGATGTTTGCACTGCTGTATGAATGAATGAATGAATGAATTAATGAAGGTACAGAGGCAGACAGACAGACAGACAGACAGTTACACATGGGATGCAGAAAGACAGTCACCCCGAGTGTGGACAGATATAAATACAGACACCCAGCCAAACCCAGACATGAAGAGAGGCACCCTGATGAACCGAACATGCCCTTCACAAACGTTTATTACATTATTAAATGAATGAATAAAAACACACGACGATTTAGAGACACAGGTGGACAATCGGAGGGACACGCTACCCCTCGCGGACACAGACCACGTGGACCCTCAGACGTGGGGCAAACGGGGACGTCCAGACAGAGGTCCCTGCAGGGCGCTGGGGCAGAGCCCCGGGTCAGCAGCTCCTGGCGTCTCCCCCTCGCTGGCGCTGGGACCGCACCGCTGGGCCCAGGCATGTGCAGAGACCACGAGTCCTAGACCACAGATGGAGGGGTCGGAGCCGACAGAATGGCAGGGCCCAGGATGGCCTTCATAGCGTCCAGAGCTCGGCCTACTTTTACACAGCTTTCTTCCTGACTACAGGCCCCGGGACCTCCCTTTTCTTAGGGTATTTACATTAGAAAAGTTGGCCTTGCAAATTCTTCCTCCGTCTCTCTGAAGTGTAAGTAAAAATTCCCGGAATGTCCTTCTCAGGGACCAGGGGCTGTGCCTTTGAAAAGTCATCAGAAGATAGCACCCCCCACCCCAAACGCCATCTCCCAGGCTCTGTGGGGGGCAGGGTAGGAGCAGGACTTGAATAAGCGACGGTTGGCAAACACAGATGCCCTTATTACCGAGAAAACCCCTTGTAAACTCAGAAACCCTCCGTGTGCCGGGCGCATCCCATAGATGGGCCCCTCTCCCGTCACCCTCCAGCACTGTTCCCCCAGCCCACCCGGTGTTTAAAAACCTTCCCCACATTTTGTTTTGGAGTCAAGTTCAGTCTCTCTCTTCTATTGTCATAGTCTTTTTTTTTTAATTTTTAAATTCTTTTAAAATTTATTTTTTTGAGCGACAGAGAGAGACAGCGCGAGCAGGGGAGGGTCAGAGAGAGAGGGAGACACAGAATCCGAAGCAGGCTCCAGGCTCTGAGCTAGCTGTCAGCACAGAGACCGTCACGGGGCTCAAACCCACAGACCGTGAGATCATGACCTGAGTCGAAGTCGGACGCTCAACCGACTGGGCCTCCCAGCCGCCCCTACTGCCATAGTCTGGAATGAGGTCTCCCGTGCCTGTTTAACTTTGGTGCAATTTTTCTGTGACAGCTGGCAGACACCCAGGCACTGTGGACACTCTCCAAATCCTGGACTGTCACCCTCGCCCTCCTCTTGCCAAACCATTGCCTCTCCCATTGGCATCACTTCCCCAAACCTGTTTTGCATCCAAATTGTTCTTCCTGCTGCTCCGGTTCCTGCCCCCAGGCTCCCTGTCGGGTGCTGGCCCCACAGGGGCAGGGTGGAGCTCGGGGCCCTGGAGCGCAGAGCCGGCCAAGGAGGGAGTCTGGGTTTTCTGAAGGCCTTTGGAAGGTAGAGCCTTTGGAGGTGTTCACAATTTCAGAGATTTGAGGCTTAAAGAATCATCAGACCAGCCCATTTCGTGTGTGAGTTATGTGTATGTGTTGTGTGTATGTGACTGTGTGTGTATGTGTATGAGGGTGTGTAAGTGACTGTGTGTGACTGTGTGTTTGTGATTTTGGTTCTGGTAACCTTTAGGGACCTCTGGGGGCTATGAGATAGGTGGGAAGCTCTCCATTGTGGGAGGTAATCAAGTGGAGACTGGTGATCTAGGTCCAGGGATTTGGGCAAGGCTCTTACATCCGCAGGGGCTATTCAACATGAACTCTGAGCTCCCTGTGAGCCCAGAGATTCTTTTTCTTCCTCAGTAATAAAACTTTAACAACTGAACAATTAATTATTTAAGAGATTGGGGGAAAGCTGAGGATGTTTGGTGGTAGCCATGAAGGTGCTATTTAAAAACCTTTTTATTATTAGAAACTTTTAAACACAGGAGCGCCCAGGTGGCTCAGTCGGTTAAGCGTCCGACTTCGGCTCAGGTCTTGATCTCGCAGTTTGTGAGTTCGAGCCCTGCACTGGGCTCTGTGCTGACCGCTCGGAGCCTGGAACCTGCTTCGGATTCTGTGTCGCTCCCTCTCTCTGCCCCTCCCATACTCATGCTCTGTTTTTCTCTGTCTCTCAATAATAAAAATGTTAAAAAAAAGTTTAAAAAAGAAATTTTTAAGTACGTACAACCCTCCAGAGGATAGCATGCTCACCACCAGGCCTTGACGATTTTTAATATATCACTGATCTAGTGTTATCCTTTCTTTGGTGCTGGGTAGGGCATTGATTTGGATTCCTGCATTATTTTGCACAACATACTAATTTCACTTAAAACACCATATAAGAGTAGATGATTTTTTTCTTTTTTCTTTTTAATGTTTATTTAATTTTTTGAGAGAGAGAGACAGAGAGAGAGAGAGAACGAGCAGGGGAGAGGCAGCAAGAGAAGGAGACACAGAATCCAAAGCAGGCTCCAGGCTCTGAGCTGTCAGCACGGAGCCCGACGCGGGGCTCAAACCCACGAACCGTGAGATCATGACCTCAGCCAAAGTGGGATGCTCAACCAACTGAGCCACGCAGGAACCCCAAGAGTAGATGATTTTCAAAGTGTAGCTCTGGCTTATGTTTCAAGCTGCAAATCTTTGATGAATGTCACGAACAATTTCTAGAAGGCTGCCGCTCGCTGCCTTGAACTGAACTCCTAATGCTATGACATCACCAACTCAATTTTCTCTTTGTGTACTGAGCAGTTTCAAATTTATTTTCAATAAGTGTATTTTCAGTATGTTCCCACTTTTATTAGAAGCCAAAAGGTAGTTGTAGAGTGCTGGAATGGTGTTTAAAAATTCAGTAGTACTGGGGCATGTGCCTGGCTCCGTTGGTAGAGCATGCAACTCTTGATATTGGGGTTGTGAGTTTGAGCCCCCTGTTGGGTGTAGAGATTACCTAAAAGATAAAATCTGGGGAGCGTGGGCGGCTCAGTCGGTTAAGTGTCCGGTTTCGGCTCAGGTCATGATCTCACGGTTCGTGGGTTTGAGCCCCGGGTCGG
The DNA here is from genome assembly GCF_006229205.1 of Suricata suricatta. NCBI lineage: Eukaryota > Metazoa > Chordata > Mammalia > Carnivora > Herpestidae > Suricata > Suricata suricatta. The sequence goes on from NC_043715.1 coordinate 47,539,224, forward strand.
GCTCTGTGCTGACAGCTCAGAGCCTGGAGCCTGCTTCAGATTCTGTGTCTTTCTCTCTCTCTGCCCCTCCCCTGCGCGCGCTGTCTCTCTCTGTCTCTCAAACATAAATAAAAACATAAAAAAAAAAAAGATAAAATCTTAGGGGCGCCTAGGTAGCTCATTCAGTTGAGTGTCTGCTCTTGATTTTGACTCAGGTTATGATCTCACAGTTCATGGGACAGAGTCCTGCACTGGGCTTTGCGGGCTCAGGTCCGAGCCTGCTTGGGATTGTGTCTTTCCCTCTCTGTCTTTACTCCTCTTCTGCTCGCACTTTCTTTCTCTCTCTCTCAAAAAATAAATAAATAAGGTTAAAAAAAATAAAATCTTTAAAAAATTCTGTAGCATAGAAGAAATTTTGGGGGTGCCTGGGTTATTCAGTCAGTTGAGGGTCTGAAAGAAGAAATTTCTGTTGCATTATTTATTGTCCAGTTGGATTTGTCCCTCAAAGGAGAGAGAAAGGAGGCAAGTTAGGAGGTGTTCCCTAGAGTCTCGGCCCCAGCTCTAGGTGCCTGGACGTCCTCAACGACCTGGGGCCTGAGTGTCCGCAGCTTCCCTTGGATGCCTTAGAATGTTGTCAAGGATCTTCTATTGGGTTCCATGTTTCCGTGCACCTTTCCATTTCTGTGCACATATGCAAATACCTGGCCTCTTAAATGATGCCCCCCATTTGGTTTCTGTAAGCAGTTTACTTATTTATTTATGTATTTTTATTTTTAATGTTTATTTATTTGTGAGGGAGAGAGACAGACAGAGTGAGAGTGGGGAAGGGGCAGAGACAGAGGGAGACACAGAATCCAAAGCAGGCTCCAGGCTCTGAGCCGTCAGCACAGAGCCCAATGCAGGGCTCGAACCCACGAACTGTGAGATCATGACCTGAGCTGAAGTTGGACGCTTAACCGACTGAGCCACCCAGGCGCCCCTCTGTAAGCAGTTTAGTAAATGTGTCATCGTCTGTCTCCCCCCAAAGTGGACAGAATTCCCCAATTTTCCTACATATAGGAATTGGGCCAGTCTGGAAATCTGCTCATCTAGCAACAATTACTAACTGATTTGTTAATGACAAGTGGGCTTTGTCAGCAAAATAACTGAGAAGCACTTAGGATTCCTTACCTTATTCAAAATGATTTCATTAGTGAAACATGCTATGATTGTCATGATTTTTTAAATTTAAAAAAAATCGTCACCTAGATAATGTGTAATACCATTGCACACGTGGCCAACATTTACGTTCTGCATCAATGTTTTTTCCATAAGTTGTCAGAATTGTGGAGCTTTGCCCTAGAGCCCATGTCCCTGATTCGCCAAAAATAGACTCATGTACGTCACGTGCCTATATTTTCTTTTATTTTCACGGAGACGCTACCTGCAGCATCAATATATAGTTTCTTCATGTCCGATCTTATTTATGTATTTTTATTTTTTACAGCTCAGCAGTGTTAAGTATAGTTATTCGTGGGGTTGTGCAGCCGATCTCCTGGGTTTTTGCATCTTGCAAAACTGAAACTCTAGACCTTGTCTTTGGAGCCACTTTGGTCCCTATAGGAGTGTGTCCATTATTAGTGTGTCCGTAGTTGGGGGACGGGTGGCCTGAGGATTGCCACATTAAGTGTACAACACAGCATTGTCCACTGTAGGCACACTGTCTACAGCAGATTTCTAGAACTCACTCCTTCTCCATCAGGATGAGTTGAAACTGTACCTGCTGAATAGCATCCCCCCAGCCCCCTCCCCTCAGCAACCACCATTCTACTTTGTTCCTGTGAATTAATGTAAGTAGAAATTCGATACCTCATCTGAGTGGAATCATATAGTATTTGTCTTTTTATGACTGGCTTATTTCACTTAGCAAAGTGTTTTCAGGGTTCATCCATGTTGTAGCTTGCGTCAGAATTCCCTTCCTTTTTAAGGTTGAATAACATTCCATTGTGGGTTTTTTTATAATGTTTACTTACTTATTTAAATGTTTATTTATTTTTGAAAGAGAGACACAGAGTGTGAGTGGCGGAGGGGCAGAGAACGGGGACACAGAATCCGAAGCAGGCTCCAGGCTCTGAGCTGTCAGCACAGAGCCCAACACGGGGCTCGAACCCACAAACTGTGAGATCATGACCTGAGCTGAAGTTGGATGCTTAACAGACTGAGCCACCCAGGCGCCCAGAATAACATTCCACTGTCTGTACATTCCACATTCTGTTCCTGCACGCATCTGTCCACACACACCTGTTGGCTATCATTGTGAGTAATCCTGCCATGAACATGGGCGTACAAATGTCTGCTCGGGACCCTGCTTTGAACTCTGCTGGATATATAATAGATCAGATCATCACTTTGAGTAATGCGCACGATCGTGCCCTCACCCTCATAGTTCCAAAAGCGATCCATGTTGCCAGTCTTTGCATGGCTGTTTGGGGGACGAACCTCTGAGGCCAAGGTCAGTGTTCGGGACCTTGGGACCAACAATTGTGCAAGGATGGTGAGGGAGGCAGGACTGGGCCGAGGGAGAAGCTGAGCTAGGATTTGTTCTCAACAGGGCTAGGTCCACCCAGGGGGACCTCTCCGTAGTGGAGGGAATCCCCGTGGGGACCGCGGCTGAGAGGCAAGATCCTGACCAGGTCTCAGCGGCAAATCACAGCACTCATCATACTCTGGACTGGTTCTCTGTTTTTAAGTGTGTTTTTTCCATCTCTAGGGAAACACAGATTTATTATAGGAACCTTTGAGATGAAATAAGCGGATCTGAATCTGATGATTTATTCCCCAGTTGGAAGAATTCATGCGAAATGTTTCTGTCTACCATTAGCCTTTCCAAAGTTAAAATTTCTTACTTATGGTGAATATAATTTTAAATTTTTTATTTTATTTTTTTTAATTTATTTATTTATTTTGAAGAGAGAGAGTGGGCAGGGTGGCAGGGGGAGAGGGAAAGAGAAAATCCCAAGCAGAGTCCCGTGTGGGGCTCGAACTCACAAACTGTGAGATCATAGCCTGAGCCAAGATCAAGAATCTCGGCTGAAGTGACAGAGCCACCCAGGCGCCCCTTAAAGTGAATAATTTTTAAAAGTTTAGGGGCACCTGGGTGGCTCAGTCGGTTAAGCGTCCGGCTTCAGCTCAGGTCATGATCTCACGGTTTCTGGGTTCGAGACCCGCATCAGGCTCTGTGCTGACGGCTCAGAGCCTGGAGCCTGCTTCCGATTCTATGTCTCCCTCTCTCTCTGCCCCTCCCCTGCTTGCACTGTCTCTCTCTGTCTCTCAAAAATAAATAAAAGACATAACAAAAGATTTTAAAAGTTTAAGTGTTAAATATTCAAACATTGAGATTTTAAGAACTTAAACTTAGGAGTCTAATATCTGAATTAGATGGTCAGACTGGCAAGAAGCATATTAATGAAAGGATTATTCATTTTCCCCCTTCCATTCATTTCTTGACATTTTTCCTTCACAGTTTGTATAAAGGTAGGAGGTAAATTCATGTCAATCATTAATAGTTCTGCATTCAGCTATATTCAGCTGAAATAGCCACTATGGAAAATATTTTCTTCCTGCCACTTTAGTTTTTTGCAAAAATGTACTCAGTGATCCAATAAGTTTTATGATAGCTTTCCAATTTCCCGATCCTGTTTATTTTTTCCTTCTTGATAGATGTCATATAGGGTTAATATTTTACCACAGAATCTCAACATCTTAAAATAATATGTAGATGACAAGTCAGTAAATTTCAATTATAGCGAATTCTATACTGATGAAATTGTTAAAACAATAATAAACAACTTCTGTAATATAATTAACAGACTGTTGAGTAATACTCTTCAATTTCCACCCACGTACATTCTTTGTGGATTACTACCGGTAAATTGGGTATTAATTATTATATAGTGATTCATGCCAAGTGAAAGGCTGTGTGGACTTAAATTTGGAACTCAAGAATTCTAGTCTGGTAAGGCAAAGAATTAGAAAATATGAACTGCGGTATGAAATATTGAACACAGCCAAATTACAGCCACCAAGAGGGATTTTTTTCCTCATTAAACTTTTGTTTCCATGGCTCTGAAAGTTCTGTGACAGATTTTTGGTCAAGTTGCTTCCCCACGAAACATTCTCCTTTCCTTCCGAAGGTTTCATGATGCATTGTTTTCATTAACCAGTCTTTTTCCCCCCAAGTTTATTTATTTAGTTTGAGGGGGGGTCCCAAACAGGCTCTGCACTGCCAGCGTGGGGCCTGATTCGGGGCTCAGACCCAGAAACCATGAGATCATGATCTGAGTCGCAACCAAGAGTCGGACGCCTAACCCCCTGAGCCACCCAGGCGCCCCTGCCAACCAGCCGCTTGCCATCCAGCTTAAATGGCCAACTGATGCACACAGTTCTGAGACTGCTCTTCCCCCACTGATTAGGACCCGTGGGACAGTGACTGGGGACAATACTCACTCGGCCTCCGAGCCTTCCGGGCAGGCTTGGTGCCCTTGCCGGCTCAGCTGCCTTCTTGTCCACGGCTGTGATGACACCCACAGCCACCGTCTGTCTCATGTCACCAACAGCAGAAACGGCCCCCGGGGAGGATAGTCAGAGAAGCTCTCCCCCACACAGGCTGGCCAGGAACCATATTGATGATGGCAGCGTCACCGGATTTCAGGAACTGGGGGCCATCCTCCAGCTTTTTTCCAGAACGATGATCCATCTCCGTCCGCTCGGCAAACCTGCAGGCGATGTGAGTCGGGTGAGCATCCCGCACAGGTGCGTAGCCGGCCTCGATGGGTCAGGAGGATCCCCTGAGCTGAGAGGCCAGCTGCCTCCATCGGTGGGTCGCTTCTGCTGTCACCAGCCACACTGCCACGGGGAACATCTTGAACAGATTATTCTTGACCCGGAAGCCCGCGCCGTCCCCAGCAGGAGCCTCGCTCAAAGCTTCGCGGTGCATTTCAACAGACTCTGCTTGCGTTGTAACATCGACTGCGCAAAAGTGACCGCCGTGCCAGGTGGAAGGGCTCCAGCCTCCCCTCGGCCCACGGGGACAGGACCAGCGCCAGCCATTTCGTAGACCTCCTGGAGGCGCAAGGGATTGTCGGTTGGACGCGTTGGTGGCCGAATGCAATCCAGAGTTTCAAGCAGTGTGGTTGCACTGGTGTTGCCATCTTTTTTAATTTTAAATTTTTTATTAAAGTCTATTTTTTTTACATTTATTTATTTTAGAGAGAGACAGAGCGCGAGGGGGGGAGCAGAGAGAGAGAGAGAGACACAGAATCCAAAGCAGGCTCCAGGCTCTGGGCAAGCTGTCAGCACAGAGCCTGACACGGGGCTTGAACCCAAACTGTGAGATCATGACCTGAGCTGAAGTCGGTTGCTCAACCGACCGAGCCACCCAGGTGCCCCTGGCATTGCCATCTTTGCGGGTGACTTTCCGTCTCTTGCACCGAGGCTTGTGAGCGACTTGGCTCCAGCACGCTGTCACCATTCCGACCAGAAACTGGCAGAGATGCTGCTGTGTCGGGGCCAATTTTCTTAATGCAGGTGCCGACTTCCTTAACAATTTCCCGGTGTCTCTTCTGGCTGTAGGGCAGCTCCGGGGAATCCATTTTGTCAACACCAACAATTAGTTGCTTCACACCCAGTGTGAAAGTCAGAAGGGCTTGCTCACAGGTCTGCCCGTTCTTGGAGATGGCTGCTTCAGATTCGCCAACACCAGACCAACAATCAGGACGGCACAGTCAGCCCGAGATGTGCCTGTAATCATGTGTTTGATAAAGTCTCTGCGTCCTGGGGCGTCAGTGATGACCATGTAATCCTCGTTGGTCTGGAATTTCCACAGGGAGATATCAAAGGTGATACCGCGTTCACGTTCAGCTTTCAGTTCATCCAAGACCCAGGCATGCGTGGAGGAGCCCTTTCCCATCTCAGCAGCCTCCTTCCCAAAATTCTCAGTAGTTCTTTCGTCCACACCGTCACCTTTGTAGATCAGACGCCCAGTGGTGGTAGATTTGCCCGAGTCTACGTGTCCATGACAACGACATGGATGTGAGTCTTTCCCTTTCCCGTTTTGGTTTAGGTTTAGTGGTGGCTTTCATACCTGTGTCCCGGTGGCAAATCCATTATGGAGAAAAAAGGATTAAAAAAAAAAGATGCAATCGGTTAAGCATCCAGCTTCAGCTCAGGTCATGATCTCACTGTTCGTGGGTTCAAGCCCCATGTTGGGCTCCGGGCTGACAGCTAGCTCAGAGCCTGGAGCCTGCTTCGGATTCTGTGTCTCCCTCTCTCTCTGACCCTCCCCTGCTCGCGCTGTCTCTCTCTGTCTCTGAAAAAAAAAAAAAAGATGCTCCACACATCAGGTGAAAAGCAAATTCTTGTTCAGAAGTACAGGCTATTTTAGAATATATGAGATCAACAAGGTCTTTGCATTTTCTTTCTTTCTTTCTTTTTTTTGTATTTAAATAAATTTTAAGTACATTATTTTTTAAATTTATTTTTTATTTTACATCCAAGTTAGTTAGCATAGAGTGCAACAATGATTTCAGGAATAGATTCCTTAATGCCCCTCACCCATTTAGCCCACCCCCCTCCCACAACCCTCCAGCAACCCTCTGTTTGTTCTCTGTATTTAGGAGTCTCTTCTGTGTGGTCCCCCTCCCTGTTTTTATACTATTTTTGCTTCCCTTCCCTTACGTTCATCTGTTTTGTATCTTAAATTCATCATATGAGTGAAGTCATGATATTTGTCTTTCTCCAACCAATTTTGTTTCGCATAATACCCTCCTGTTCCATCCACGCAGTTGCAAATGGCAAGATTTCATTCTTTTTGATTGCCAAGTAATACTCCACATTTTCTTTAACCATTCATCCACCAATGGACATTTCGGCTCTTTCCATACTTTGGCTAGTGTCGAGAGTGCTGCTATAAACATTGGGGTGCATGTGCCCCTTTGAAACAGCACACTTATAACCCTTGGGTAAATACCTAGTAGTGCAGTTGTTGGGTCATAAGGTAGTTCTATTTCTAATTTTTTGAGGACCCTCCACACTGTTTTCCAGAGCGGCTGCGCTAGTTTACATTCCCACCAGCAGTGTAAGAGGGTGCCATCTCTCCACACCCTCTCCAACATCTATAGTCTCTTGCTTTGTTCATTTTAGCCACTCTGACTGGCGTGAGGTGGTATCTCAGTGTGGTTTTGATTTGTGTTTCCCTGATGATGAGTGATGTTGAGCATCTTTTCATGTGTCTGTTGGCCATCTGGATGTCTTCTTTGGAGAAGTGTCTATTCATGTCTTTTGCCCATTTCTTCACTGGATTATTTGTTTTTTGGTTGTTGAGTTTGATAAATTCTTTATAGATTTTGGAAAATCATATAGATTATCTGATATGTGGTTTGCAAATATCTTCTCCCATTCTGTCAGTTGCCTTTTAGTTTTGCTGATTGTTTCCTTCGCTGGCAGAAGCTTTTCATTTTGACGAGGTCCCAAGAGTTCACTTTTGCTTTTGTTTCCCTTGCCTCTGGAGACGTGTTGAGTAAGAAGTTGCTGTGGCCAAGGTCAAAGAAGTTTTGCCTGATTTCTCCTGGAGGATTTTGATGGCTTCCTGTCTTACATTTAGATATTTCATCCATTTTGAGTTTATGCTTGTGTATGGTGTAAGAAAGTGGTTCGGGTTCATTTTTCTGCGTGTCGCTGTCCAGTTTTCCCAGCACCACCTGCTGAAGAGACTGTCTTTATTCCGTTGGATATTCTTTCCTGCTTTGTCTAAGATGATTGGCCATATGCTTGGGGTCCATTTCTGAGTTCTCTGTTCTATTCCAGAGATCTGAGTGTCTGTTTTTGTGCCAGTACCATTCTGTCTTGACGATGACAGCTTTGTAACAGCTTGAAGTCTGGGATCATGATGCCTCCTGCTTTGGTTTCCTTTTTCAAGATTGCCTTGGCTACTTGGGGTCTTTTCTGGTTCCATACAAATTTTAGGATTGTTTGTTCTAGCTCTGTGATGAATGCTGGTGTTATTTTGATAGGGATTGCTTTTTGTGAGTATTTTTAAAAATTTGTCTTTATTAATTTTTTTTCTTTTTAAACATCATGATTCAACATTTGTATATGTTGCAGGGCACCTGGGTGGCTTTGTATGGTTAAGCACATGACTCTTGACTTCAGCTCAGGTCTGAATTTCATGGTCCTTGAGTTCAGGCCCTGCATCGGCTTGCACTGAGAGCTGGGAGCCTGCTTGGGACCCTCCCCTTCTCTCTGCTCCTCCCCTGCTGTCTCACTCGCTCTCAAAATAAATGAATAAACTTAAAAATATTTGTATATATTGCAAAATGATCACCATGATAAATCCAGTTTCCATGTGTCACCATACAAGGTCCCCCCCCCTTTTTTTTTGAGAGACAGTACAAATTGGGGAGGGGGCCAGAGGGAGAGAAGGAGAGAATCTTAAGCAGGTTCCAGGCCCACGTGGAACCTGGCACAGAGCTCGATTTCACGTCCCTGAGATCATGACCTGAGCCACCCACGTGTTCCATGGTCCTTCCATTTTCAAACTGATTTCTCCTCTGTGAGTGGAAGAGGAATGATAGCTATCAACCTTGTTGGACCAAGACACTTTGCTGCCATCTGCTGGAACATCTCTGATATAAATTATAATTTACTTTGCAGTCAGCAAAAGAGTAACAAAATACACAAGTATTTACAAAAAATTGTTTCAAAATAATTAAGATGTCTGTGATGTGAATGGCACCTCTTGAGGTATAGGGCTCTTGTGCAGTGTGCAACATGAACAACTGTACATGGTGACTGTGGAAAGCCACACATAAGTGGGGCCGGTGTAGGGGGCGGATTGGCTCATAACAGAGTGGAAGACAGTCAGAAGGCTTCTAGGAAGAGATTCATAGCCAGGAGTAGCAGGACTTGGAAATTAGATAAGAGTGAATTTTAGGATCATCTGAAGGTATGTTTGGGGTCAGGGTAGGCAATCGAAGTAGACATATTACAAAGTTGTAATCAGTATGGTACTGGCACAAAAACAGACACTCAGATCAGTGGAACAGAATAGAGAACCTAGGTGGCTCTACTCTGCATTTACTGTGTCCTTGAGAGAATCCTTCCTCTTCCCTGAGTTCTTTCGCTCCCTTTGGAGGTGGGGGAGGGCAGGAGTTGCTGCATTCTGGGAGCCCTGCCCTCCTTGACCTGCTAGGTTACTGAGAACTAAAGAGACTGAGGTCTCCGGGAATGGGTCAGGATGAGGGGTGGAGTCACAGATTCTCACTGTAGGTGCAGAGACGGCTGAACTTGAGCCGGGACTTGGCCACCTCCTGGCCACACCAATGTATACACCCACCCACTGGTGTGCGGGGGTGGGGGCGGGGGGCGGAGCAGAGGATCTCAGGTGAACGCTAGGACGATTCCTCAGAAGAGTCACCCTTACCCCCGGATTCCTCCGATTGTGTCCACAAACCTTCCGGGTATGCCAAGCTCCCTCCCTATTCCAAACTTCTCTGCCTTTTCTTTTCTTTTTAAAATTTTTAACATTTATTCATTTTTGAGAGAGAGAGCTCGCGCGAGCGCAAGCGGGGGAGGGGCAGAGAGAGAGAGGGAGACACAGAATCGAAGCAGGCTCCAGGTCGCAAGCTGTCAGCACGGAGCCCGACGCGGGGCTCGAACCCATGAGCTGTGAGCTCATGACCTGAGCCGAAGTCGGACGTCTAACCAACTGAGCCGCCCAGGCGCCCCTCTTCTCCGCCTTTTCCAAGCATCTCCGTTGCCTACCCTTTCTCTGCCCTTTCACCTCTCCCCGCCCACAGATTCCCTTACTCCCCCTGCACCCCTCCCCCACCACAGCTTTCTCCCCACTACCTCTCTCTCCCTTCTAGAACGATTTCTCCAGCCTTGCTTCCACTCCCGTCCGTTTTCTTCCGCCTCTTTCCTTTTTGCTTTTCCCAAACTTCCAACTCTCTCCAGGCTGACCTTCCAGCCCTCCTCTTCCCCTGCCCCTCCTCTCGTTGGTCCATTCCACTGCGTCACCTGGGGTTGCCAGATGAAATACAGGATGCTAACAGAAATTTGAATTTCTGGTAAACAGCAGATAATTTAAAGTATAAGTATGTCCCAGATACTTTATGGTACGTACTTACACGATTTATCTGAAATTCAAATTTTATGAGGTGTCCTGTATTTTTTATTTGCTTTATCTCACAAATATCCTCTTGTCTCTCCCCAACTTCCATGGCCATGTTCACGCCACCCAGACTGGTCTCCTTGAAGAACCTGCAGCTGTCACGCAGGCAGTCCAGTGCTCGGCCCCAAATCCCCAACTCCATCAGCTCCTCACCAGCCACTCTGGGCCTCCTCACCACCCAGCAACGAAAGGGTTAACCCCAGCCAGCGCGTGGGGACCTACCGGACATTGCTGTGGCCAGCATTGGTTCTGTTTGGTTGTACTAGGGCATATTCATTGTTACACCGCTTATTCCGTTGATATATTTGTGTATCCTTAGGACTTTACCATACTGACTTAATTAGTGTAGCTTTACAGGAAGTCTTGAAATAAAGTGGTATAAGTTCTCCTTTTTTTTCCCGACTGTCAGGGCTGCGGTGCCTCAACGCTTTGTCGAGCATCCGACTTCGGCTCAGGTCATGATCTCATGGTTTGTGGGTTCCGCCCCGCATTCGGCTCTGTGCTGGAGCTGCTTCAGATTCTGTTTCTCTCTCTCTCCCCCTGCTCCCCTCTGTGTCTGTGTCTCTCTCTCAAAAATAAATAAGCATTAAAAATTAGAAGAAAAAAAAAGACCGGCAGGGCTATTTTAAGCCTTTCCATATAACTTTTAGAATTTTAAAAAGCTAGCTGGGATTTTTGCTGGAATCGTGTTAAATCTATAGATTCATTTGGGGAGAATTGACAGGCTGACAATACAGAGTCTTCCAATCCGTGAATATCTCCCTCCATTTATGTCTTCAACTTTTCAAAGCCAGTATTTTATAGCCTTTACTGTAGACCTTGCATATCTTCCTTTATATTTATTTCTAGATAATTTAGTTTTAATATTTTTCTTTTGTTTAAAATTTTTAATGTTTTATTTATTTTTGAGAGACAGAGAGAGACAGCTTGAGCAGGAGGAGGGCAGAGAGAGAGGGGGAGACACGGGATCCGGAGCAGCTCCAGGCTCTGAGCTATCAGCACAGAGCTCGACGCGGGGCTTGAACTCACAGACCGTGAGGTCATGTCTGGAGCCAAAGTCAGATGCTTAACCAACTGAGCCGCTCAGGCCCCCCATAACTGGAAGTTTTTACCTCTTCATCTCTTTTATGTATTCCACTTGTCCCCCCGCCCTCTGGCCACCACCAATTTGTTCTCTGCATCTGTGAGTGTGCTTTTGTTTTGTTTTTAGATTCCACATATAAATGAAATCATATGGTATTTGTCTTTCTCTGTCTTACTTATTCCACTTAGCCTACTACCCTCTAGTTCTATCCATGTTGTCACAGTGGCAAGATTTCATTCTTTTTTTTTTATAGTTGAGTAATATCCCATTATATATATGTACATATATATACACCACATTTTCTTTATTTGTTCACCTACCAACGGACACTTAACTGCTTCCGTATCTTGACTGTTGTAAACGGTGCTGCAATGAATTTAAGGGCACATATAGCTTTCCAACTTAGTGTTTTTGTTTTCTTCAGATAAATACCCAAAAGTGGAATTATTGGATTGGATGGCAATTCTTTTTTTTTTTTATTATTGTATGTATGGTAATTCTATTTTTAATTGTTTGAAGAAGCTTCATACTGTCTTCCGTAGTGGCTGCACCAATTTACGTTAATTTACTATGACTACCAATAGAGCACGAGGCATCTCTTTTTTCCACATCCTTGCCAACACTTGTTATTTCTTGTCTTTTTGACGATAACCATTCTGACAGGTGTGAAGTAGTATCTTATTGTTGTTTTGCTTTGCATTTCCCTGATGCTGAGTGATGCTGAGCGTCATTTGATGTGTCTGCTGGCCATCTGATGTCTTCTCTGGAATCATGTCTATTTAGGTCCTCTGCCCATTTTCAATCAGATTGTCTGGGTTTTGTTATTGACTTGTATAAATTCTTTATTTTTTTTTAAATTTTTAATGTTTTTTATTTATTTTTGATACAGAGGGAGACAGAGCATGAGAGGGGGAGGGGCAGAGAGAGAAGGAGACACAGAACCGGAAGCAGGCTCCAGGCTCTGAGCCAGCTGTCAGCACAGCTAATGCACAGAGCCTGACGCGGGGCTCGAACCCACAAACGTGAGATCTGACCTGAGCTGAAGCCGGAGACCCAACCGATTGAGCCACCCAGGCGCCCCAATGTGTACTTATTTTAGAGAGAGAGAGAGATAGAGACAGAGCATGAGAGGGGGAGGGGCAGAGAGAGAAGGAGACACAGAACCGGAAGCAGGCTCCAGGCTCTGAGCTAGCTGTCAGCACAGAGCCCGACGCGGGGCTCGAACCCACGAGCGTGAGATCTGACCTGAGCCGAAGTCGGAGGCTTAACCGACTGAGCCACCCGGGCGCCCCTTTATATATTTTGAATATCACCTCCTTATTGGATATATCATTTGCATGTATCTCCTCCCATTTCGTAGGTTGCTTTTTCATTTTGTCAGTGGTTTCCTTCACGATGCAAAAGCGTTTTAGTTTGATATCGTTCCGTTGGTTTAGTTTTGCTTTTGTTGCACTTGCATGAGGAAACATATCCAAAAAACATCGCTTAGACTAACGCCTAAGAGCTTGCTGTGTGTGTTTTCTTCCAGGAGTTTATAGTTTCAGGCCTTAAATTTAAGTGTTTAATCCATTTTGAATTTATTTTGGTATATGGTGTAAGAAAGTGGTCTGGTTTCATTCTTTTTGATGTAGTGGTCCAGTTTTCCCAACACCATTTATTGAAGAGACCAGTCCCCTGCACCCCCCACATTGTATGTTCTTGCTTCATTGGTCTTAGACCAATTGACCACATAAGTATGGATTTATTTCTGGGCTCTCTATTCTGATCCACTGATCTATGTGTCTGTTCTTGTGTCAGTACCACGCTGTTTTGATTACTATAGCTTTGTCGTATAGTTTGAAATCAGGGTGTGGATGTCTCCATCTTTGTTCTTTCTCAAGATCACTTTGGCTATTCAGGGTCTTTTGTGTTTCCATTCAGATTTTAGGATCATTTGTCCTAGTTCTGTGAAAAATATCTTTGGCATTTTGATAGAAATCGCATTGAATCTATAGATTGTTTTGAATAGTATGGATATTTTAACAATATCAATTTTTCTAGTCTATGAGCATGGCATATCTTTTCATTTATTTGTGTTGTTTTCAGTTTCTTTCATCAATGTCTTATAGTTTTCAGGGTACACATCTTCCACCTCCTTGGTTAAATTTATTCCTAGGTATTTTATTTTTCAGATACAATTGTAAGTGGGATTGTTTTCTTATTTCTCTTTTTGGGTAGTTCATTATTAGCATACAGGAATGAAACATATTTCTGTATGTTAATTTTGTATCCTGCAACCTTACTGAATTCATTTATGATTTCTTTTATTTTTTAAAGTTTATTTATTTTGAGAGAGCGAGAACATGAGAGAGGGAGGGCCAGAGAGAGAGAGAAAGAGAGAGAATCTTAAGTTGATGGTGCAGAGCCTAAAGCAGGGTTTGATCTCACCAACCATGAGATTATGACCTGAGCCGAAATCAAGAGTTGGACACTTAACTAACTAAGCCCACCCAGGCACCCCTTCATTTATTATTTCTAATAGGGTTTTCTTTTGTGGAGTCTTTTGGGTTTTCTATATATAGTATCATGTCCTCTGCTAATAGTGATAATTTTACTTCTTCCTTTCCAACATGGATCCCTTTTACATCTTTTTCTTGCCTAATTGTTGTGGCTAGGACTTCCAATGCTATGTTGAATTAAAATGGTGAGACGGTCATCCTTATCTTGTTTTTCATAGAGAAAAAGATTTTAGCTGCTTATCATTGAGTAAAATGTTAATTGTGGGTTTGTCATATATGGCCTTTAGTATGTTGAGGTATGTTTATTCTAAACCCACTTTTTTTGAGAATTTTTATCATAAATGGATGTTGAATTTTGTCACATGCTTTTTCTTTTCTTTTTTTAAATGTTTATTTACTTGTTTATGAGAGAGACAGAGAGAGAGGTCATGAGCCAGGGAGGGGCAGAGAGAGAGGGAGACACAGACTCTGAAGCAGGCTCCAGGTTCTGAGCTGTCAGCACAGAGCCTGACGTGGGGCTCGAACCCACAAACCATGAGATCATGACCTGAGCCGAAGTCGGATGCTCAACCGACTGAGCCCCCCAGGTGCCCCGGTCACATGCTTTTTCTGTATCTGTGGAGATGTTCATATAATTTTGTTCTTTCATTTTGCTAATGTGGTGTATCATATCAATTGATTTGTGGATATTAAACCATTCTTGCATCCCTGGAATAAATCTCACTTGGCCATGGTATATGATCCTTGTAATGTATTGTTGAATTAAGGTTGCTAATATTTTGCTGAAGATTTTTGCATCTGTGTTCTGTGTTCATCAGGAATATTGGCCTGTAATTTTTTTTTTTTTTGTAGTCTCTTTAGTTTTGGTATAAGGTCAATGCTGACTTTGTAAAATGAGTTTGGAAGTGTTTCATCTTATTCAGCTTTTTTTGGGGAATAATTTGAGGAGAATAAGTATTAACTTTTCTTTCTTTCTTGTTTCTTCCTTCCTTCCTTCCTTCTTTCTTTCTTTACTTCATGTTTATTTACTTTTGTGAGAGAGAGAGAGAGAGAGAGAGAGAGAGAGAGAGACAGAGAGAGAGAGAGAGAGAGAGAGAGAGAGAGGCATGAGCAGGGGATGGGCAGAAAGAGGGAGACACAGAATCCGAAGCAGGCTCCAGGCTCTGAGCGGTCAGTATAGAGCCCAATGCAGGGCTTGAACTCACACACTGGGAGATTATGACCTGAGCTGAAGTCAGACGCTTAACTAACTGAGCCACACAGGTGCCCCAATATTAACTTTTCTTTAAATGTTTGGTATAATTCACCTGTGAGGCCATCTGGACTTGGACTTTTGTTTGTTGGTCATTTTCACTACTGGTAATTGGTCTATTCGTATGTTCGTATTTTTTATATCTTCATGATTCAGTTTTGGAAGATTGTATGTTACTATGGATTTATCCATTTTTTTCTAGGTTTTCTAATTTTTTGGCATATAATTGTTCATAGCATTCTCTTGCGATGCTTTATATTTCCTTGGTATTGGTTGTAATTTCTCCTCTTTATTTCTGATTTTATTTATTTGGGCCCTCTTTTTTTCTTGATGTATCTGCTAAAGTTTTGTTGATTTATCTTTTCAAAGAACTAGCTCTTAGTTTCATTGATCTTTTCTTTGTTTTTGTTTGTTTGTTTTTAGTTCCTATTTCACTTATTTTCATCTGATCTTTATTATTTTCTTATATCTACTAACTCTGGGTTTTTTTTTCTTCTTTACCTAGTTCCTTTAGGTTATGAACTTCCCCCTAACAACTGCTTTTGTTGGATCACAAAGATTTTGAAACATTGTTTCCATTTTCATTTGTCACAAACTGTTTTTTTATTTTCCCTTCGGTTTCTTGATACATTAGTTGTCTAAAAGCATGTTGTTTAGCTCCACCTGTTGGCTTTTTTTTTTTGAGTTTTCTTCTTGAAACTGACTTCTAGTTTTACAGCATTGTGCTCAGAAAAGGTGCTGGTACGATTTGCACCTTCTTAAATTTATTGAGACTTGTTTTGTGGCCTAACATGTGATCTTTCTGGAGAATGTTCCGTGTGGACTTGAAAACAATGTGTATTCTTCTGTTTGGGGATGAAATGTCCTGTACAGATCTACTAAGTCTATCTATTTAATGTATTGTTTAGGCCAATGTTTCCTTGTTGATTTTTTATATGAATGGTCTATGCAATGATGTAAGTGGGAATATTAAATTGTCCTACTACTATTGTATTGCTATTTCTGCATTTATTACTGTTAACATTTGTTTTATGTATTTAGGTACTCCTGTTGGGTGTGCAATTGTTTACAAATGTTACATCCTTGGTGGGATTGACTTCTTTATCATTATGTGATGCTCTTGTGTGTCTTTTGTTAGTTTTTGTTGTAAAGTCTGTTTTGTCTGTCACCTGAGCTTTCTTTTCATTTCCATTTGCATGTTATATTTTTCCCGTCCCTTCACTTTCAGTCTGCAGTATCCTTAGGTTGGAAGTCAGTCTCTTGTATTATTCTTGTAGATAGCATATAGAAGGGTCTTCGGGGTTTTTTGTGTGTGTGTTTTTTAAAATCCATTCAGCACCTTGTGCTTTTGATTGGAGAATTTAATCCGTTTACATTTAGAATAATTATTGATAGATATGTACTTATTGCCATTTTAATTGTTTTCTGACTGTTTTTGTAGTTTCTCTCTGTTCCTTTCTTCTTTTTCTCTGTGTTCTTTGGGTTTGATTGTTTTCATTAGTGTTATATTTAGATTCCTTTCTCTTTTTCTTTTATGTATTTATCATGTTTTTTCTTTGTGGTTACTGTGAGGTCTACATATATCTTATGTATGGAGAAGTCTCTTTTAAGTTGATAGTAACTTAATTTTGAATACATCTGAAGCTTTATATTTTTACTTCAGACTCCCAACATTTTATGATTTTGATGATACATTCTGCATTCTTTTATTTTATGTATTCCTTCACTAATTATTGTACTTTAAATTAATTGTGCCATGTTTGTCTTTTCACCTTTCATACTTGCTTTGTAAGTGGTTTATATACTACCTTTATTATTTATTTACCTGTTCCAGTGAGATTTTTACGTAGGTATGTTTTCTTATTATTAATTGTGCCTTTTCTTTTTAGTTTAGGGATGTCCCTTTAACATTTCTCATAAGGCCAATTAGTAATAATGAACTGTTTTAGCTTTTGTTTGTCTGGAAAACTTTTTAATCTCTTCTTCAATGCTATATAATCTTGCCGAGTAAAGAATTCTTGGTTGGCAAGTTTTTTCTTTCAACACTTTGAATATGTCATGCCAGTCTCTTCTGGCCTACACAGCATTTGCTGAAAAATCTGCTGATGGCCTTATGGAGTTCATACACGGTATGTTGTTTTTCTCTTACTGCTTTTAAGATTCATTCTTTATCCTTAACTTTTACCATTTTAACTATCAAGTGTCTCAGTGTGTTTCTCTTTGGTTTCATCTTATTTGGAACTCTCTGGGCTTTCTAGATCTGGATGTCTACTTCCTTCCCCTGATTAGGACAGTTTTCAGCTACTATTTCTTCAAATCAATTTTCTGGCTCTTTCTTGCTCTCTCCTTCTGGGCTCCTAAGACCCCCTAAAGTGTGGACGTTAGTATGCTTGATATTATTCCTGAAGGCCCTAAGGTATCTCACTTCTGTTAGTTCTTTTTTTACTTTGCTGTCCTGGTTGGGTGTTTTCAGTTGCTTTGTCTTTCAGCTTGCTAATTTGTGCTTCTATTTCATCCATTCTGCTGTTGAACCCCTCTCGTGCATTTTTCAGTTCAGTTATAACTTCTGTTTGGTACTTTCTTATAGTTTTTAATAACTTAAATTTTTTTTATTTTTTTTCAAGATATATTTTATTTTTAAAAAAATTTTTAATAGTTTATTGTCAAATTGGTTTCCATATAACACCCAGTGCTTCCCCCCACAAGTGCCCCCCACCATGACCATCACCTCCTCCCTCCCTCCCCCTCCCACTTCAGTCCATGGTTTGTTTTCAGTATTCAGTAGTCTCCCTTGATCTGTGTCCCTCACTCTCCCGCACTCTCTTTCCCCCTTCCTCTCCCCATGGTCCTCTGCCAGGTCTCTCCTGTTAGACCTATGAATGCAAACATATGGTATCTATCCTTCTCTGCCTGACTTATTTCGCTTAGCATGACTCCCTCAAGATCCATCCACGTTGCTACAAATGGCCATATGTCATTCTTCCTCATTGCCATGTAGTACTCCATTGTGTATATATACCACATCTTCTTGATCCATTCATCAGGTGATGGACATTTAGGCTCTTTCCATGATTTAGCTATTGGTGAAAGTGCCACTATTAAGATAAAAAGCTTCTGCAAGGCAAAGGAAACAATCAAAAAAACTAACAGGCAACTGACAGAATAAGCAAAGATAGTGGCAAATGGCATATCAGATAAAGGGCTAGTATCCAACAAACTTAAACTTTTTAAAATGTTTATTCATTTTTGAGAGAGAGACAGAGCATGAACAGGGGAGGGGCAGAGAGAAAGGGAGACAGAATCTGAAGCAGGTTCCAGGCTCTGAGCTGTCAGCACAGAGCCTGATCTGGGGCTCAAACCCACGAACTATGAGATCATGACCTGAGCTGAAGTTAGATGCTTAACCGACTGAGCCACCCAGGCGCCCCTATCTCAGAGTCTTAACTACAGAGTACAGGGCGCCTGGGTGGCTCAGTTGTTTAAGCGTCCGGCTTCGGCTCAGGTCATGATCTCACGGTTCATGAGTTTAAGCCCCGCGTTGGACTCTGTGTTTACAGCTAGCTCAGAGCCTGGAGTCTGTCTCAGATTCTGTGTCTCTCTCTCTCTGACCCTCCTCTGCCCTCACTCTCTCTCTCTGTCTCTCAAAAATAAATTTAAAAAAAAAACACATTTAACTACAGAGTACAAACTGATGGTTACCAGAGGGGAGGGGGCGTGGTGATGGGTTATGTGCTAGGGATTAGGGAGCGCACTGGTTATGAGTACGGAGTCTTGTATGGAAGCGTCGAATCATTATACTGTACACCTGAAACTCATATAACGCTGGATGTTAACTGGCTGGAATTAAATAAAAATTTTAAGAAGATGCCCGTGATTCTTTCATGAAAGAAGAAGACCGGTGCCCGCCCCACGAGGGAAGATCTTCACATCCGAGGAACAGAGAACGGCATCTCAGACCTGGAGGAACGCAGCAATCATGCCAGCCACCTAAACCAAGGGACCTCTGAGGAGAGGGGATCCGGCCAAATGACATTTAAATCAGAACCAAGCTTTCAGGGAAGGGCAGAGGAGGTGAACACCCCGCGGGGAGATTCTTGCTCTGACCTTTCAGTTCCTTTCAAAGCCTGCAAGCACTTTCCCCTCTTCAGCTTTTGTAATCCCAGGAATCTCTTCTCCCTGTCTTTGCCTGAGACACTCATCCTGGACTTTTGAACTGCATCTCAATTACTGATTTCTTACTGGCCTCGTACCCAAATCTACGTCATGATCAGCCACCACTGCTTCTCAAAACAGCCTCCTCTTTTTGTTCTTGTCACTACTTGTTACATGGGTCATTTTACGTTTATTATATTCCAACTACTCTAGGTCTCTGTCATCTGGTCAAATAAAATGTCCGTTAGGGCAAGAATTTTGACTCTTTGTTCATCAAGAGCAGGCATCAAAAAACTCTGACCCCAGACCAAATCTGGCCTCCTGACCGTTTTGTACAGCTAGCGAGCTAAGAATATGGTTATTCCATTTTTAAGTGGTTGAAAAAAGGAAGGCGAGCAATATTTATGGACAGCTGAAAGTTACAAGGTTCAGATTTCACTGCCCATGAATAAAGTTTTATTGGAACACTGCTATGCTGGACTGCTTACATATTGTCTTACATATGGCTGCTGTCCCACTGTGATGGCAGAGTTGAGTAGTTGCAACAGAGACCCAGTCCTAAATTCTTACTATTTGGCCCATTATAGGAGCGGTGTGGCAAACCCTGCTCTGCACAAAGTAGATAGCATCTATTGGTCCAAATTCAGTGTTTCACTTAGACATCAGGCATTTACCTCAAGAGCTGACTTTTATTTTTTCTAAGTTTATTAATTTATTTGGGGGCACCTTGGTCAGTTAAGCCTCTGACTCTTGGTTTCAGCTCAGGTCATGAACTCATGGTTTGTGGAATCGAGCCCTGAATCAGGCTCTGCACTGACAACGCTGCTTGGGTTTCTCTCTCCCTCACTCTCTGCCCTTCCCCTGCTCTCTCTCTTTCTCCCGAAATAAACAAGATTAAAAATAAATAAATAAAAGCAATCACTTCCTTCAGCAATGGGAGAACAGGAGGGCCCCCTAGAGCTAACAGGTAAAGGGAATCCTTGGCTGCTGAAAGGTCAAGTTTGTGGAGTCAGACAAGGAGACGCTGGTACACGAAAATGTCACCATGGGGACATAGGAGTGTGTCACTAATGCTGTGCCTCCAAAGGTTCTGCACTCAGCCACACAAGTCCCCTCCACACCGTTCACAAGACATGTCTGTTCCCACATATCACAGAAAAGTTTCTCTACAAGTTATGTTGGTCTCTCTGGGTTTTTCTCACTAAGTATTGCTCATTTATTTATCTTGGGCCAACAGTTTCTCAGGGATATTGTGGATTCCCCTTATAGACACTGTAATTGCTACTGGTGACATTATAATTGCTGCACTGGTGGGAAATGAGATCATGGTGTCCCTAACCTATAACTTAGGGTCGGAGTTTTCTCACCCTCTGAGGCATGAACCCCAGCAGTGGCAGGCTCACTATCCCAGGTATCAGAGATCTGCTGGGTGAGTTTTTTTTTCTTTTTCCTCCTTTTAGAAAATGTCAGAAAAAGTGACTTTTCAGTGTTAGAGCTTTATCTTAGAACCCTAATATGCTTCTTACCTGGGAAGGGATGAGTGCTATATTAAATCTGAGGATTAGAGAGAAATGTATGGCCTTCAGGAGGGCGCCGATCTGTCTAGTGTTGGTACTTTATTTAGTGTTACCCTGTTTGCCTTGTTTTCCTTTTCGTTCTTGGCTTCCGGAAACCTCCTGTCCATCCTATCATACTATTAGACTTGCCAGAATGTTCCTCATTTCTCTTCCAACCTTTTAAGCCCTTTCTTAAAAGTTTGGGACCACAGATTCTCCACTGTTGGAATATTATGAAGAATAAATAATACACATGTCTGGCTTTAAGCATGGACACGGAAAATGTGGGCTCATTTTTTTCTTGTTTTCTCAGTGATCAAAACTGGCTTCCGAAGAATGTTCATGGAGAGCCAGCCCCTTGGGGGTGTGAGGAAGAGGCATAAGCCATATTCTCCTCAGGTTCTTCTTAGACCGGAAGAGAGGAACGTAGTTGTTGACTCTAACTCTCTTAAGAAGAGAGATATTCCTGAATTTCTTTCCAGAATCAATCATGGACATCCAGCCACCCACTGACCACATCATCAGTGCTGAGTCAGAGTCATACACGGGCTGTGGCGTTAAGACAGGAAATCGTGAGTTTGGGGCTCTAATTCAGGAAACTATCCCTCCGTCTGACCCTACCCTGCCCTTGGTGTGGTAGGAAATGAAACATGCCATCAGGAAAACGTGTCATACGAGGGCAGGACCAGCAAAGAGCCCACTGAATATAAAGTTATTTTCAACCTTAGTTGCTGGTAGCTGCAGGAGCCATGTGAAGGCTGCCATTTTGCTTCCCCCCGCCTGGCCAAAGGCTGCTGCCCAGAGAAGGGAACAACCTACCTTACCTAGGTCTGCCTTTTCTGTCTGAGTATACGACTCACTCCTTTGTCCTTTATTGCCCTTCTACATAGTGCTCTTTTTGACCAAGGAAGCCTGGGTCCTCCTAAATATTTGAATGTCCATGCTCTTTTTCTTCAATGTTTGTTTGTTAGAGAGAGAGGGAGAGGGAGCACAAGCAGATAAGGATCAGAGCGAGAGGGAGACACAGGATCCAAAGCAGCCTCCAGGCTCTGAGCGAGCTGTCAGCACAGAGCCTGATGCGGGGCTGGAACCCCCAAGCCATGAGATCATGCCCTGAGCCGAAGTCGGACGCTGAACCGACTGAGCCCCCCGGGCGCCCCTGGATGTCCATGTTCTTATTCCATATTTTTCGTTCTCATTATCTCATGGGTAAGCTTCTTTCTAGACTCGAGACTTGTTTCTAATAACTTTGCTCGTTCCCCGTAACACACTGGAATCTGGGGGCTGATCACAGAATCTGCTTGGGTGGTCACGACGCCACAGTCCTCAAAGCCAGGTTGAAGTGGGGACCCCCTCAAGCATGACTGGTGCGCCCAGCGGCCGTGAGTGCTGCCTGCTGAAGCCTCACACCTGCACCCCTCTCTGAACCGCCCTTAGAGGCAGCGCCACGTCCCCGCAATGTCACCTGAATGGCCAGTGGCCAGTGGTGACCAAAGTGGAGTCTGTACGCCCAGCCTGTTGTCCCGGTGAGATGCTGTGCTTCACTGTGAGCACCAGGGCCCCCTGGGATCAGGCCAAGACCACACCCTGCTGATTGTTAGCCTCTCTCCCTTGCTCCACCTGCCTCCCTCCCTTCTCTCTCTGAGAGTCCTCTCTCACTAGACACTTTGGGAGCTTCCCCGTCTCTGACTCCCAGGGGTTTTAAAGGGTTCAGGGAAGTTAATCCGTAAAGGCAGTGCAATGCTCTGTAACTTTTCTTTCTTTAATTTTATTTTAAAGTAACCTCCACATCCAACGTGAGGATCAAACTTACAACCCTGAGATCAAGAGTCACACACTCCACTGACTGTGCCAGCCAGGCGTCCCTGTAACCTCTCTTGATTATGCGTGGAGTCCATGGTGCCTGTGACAAACATCACTTCAGCGCAGGGGCCGTGCGAGGGGCTCCAGTTCCTGTTCCGTGATGGACAGGAGGACTCTGTTCTTCCTGCAGAGGAGGGCAAGGTCCACAGATCACAAAGGGGAGTCAGGAAAATCCGTTGTGTGACCTAAAAAAAGAGCATTTTACTAAAAAAAAAAAAATTGCTAGGCTAATTCTCAATCGGGGTGGCTTCAAACAGATTTGCTAACCTCTGGAGCAGGGGAAAGTTTTGGTCCTTCTTCCTCAAGGCCCGTGTCTGTCTGCTATGGGCCAAAAGGACTCAGGTCAGCAAATAAGGGGTGTGTCAACTTGAAGGCAGTTAACCCTTAAGACCAGCTGGCGTGCTGTTGACAACTCCCCTAGAAAACTTCCCTGGCCAGGGACTCCACTTAAAACACTAAAGACAGAGCAGAACTTGGTGGGGGAGATTTCTTCTATAATCTGCCTTTCTGGGGTTTGGTGGAGAAAGAGAGACGGAGTGCGTGTCTGGGGAGAGCTGATTATCCTACATCTGATGTCATCATTTTCTCAGCTCAGCAAGGCCTTTAATCTTCCTGGATAACCTCCTCCAATGTTGTGCCACCTGGGGTACGGTTATCTAGTGCTCTGGTGGGGACCAATTATATTCTCTACAATGTAAGCGAACAGCAAGGGCAGAATATCGAAGCTCTCCGAAATTATTTCCTTCTTCTGCATCCATTAACAAAAACGTTTCTTAAGCTTGTGTACATAGTATCACCTACCTACATCTACTGTAATATTCTGTTGCCATTATAAAGTTGTTAGTTTGTCTCCTTTTGTCTTGACCATGTTTACCGATGTTAGACTCGTTCATATATCTTTTATATTTTTGTCAATTATAGAGTCATTTTTATTTCTATTTATTTTATTATCTTCAGGGATATCTTCCTTCTACTGTCTTCAGTATAATTAGGAGAATGCATCGTTTAATTTAAAATTTTTTTCAGTTTAAAATTATTCCATAAAATCTGTTAAATCGGGCAGGCTGACAACATTAGTTAAATCCTCAACATTTTACCTACTGTTGTGAAATGAGTGACATTCTCACAGAGAAATCTGTTAAAATTCATATTGTGTCTTTATATTTCTGAAAGTTTTTTATGTATAAAGAGGCATCTGTCCATTCAAATCCTACAGGGTTGAGCCATTAACATGAATAGATAAACCTGGTTTCATTAAGGCTATTATGAATTAGGGGGTGCCTGTCCTAGTCAATGGGGTTGACATTACCTAGCTCCATCAACCATTTATCATGGGAAAACACGGGTCACATCATAGCCTTTTCTAATTTTTAAAAAGAAACAAAACATTTCAGATTGTTTAAAAGTTGGCAGATAATCTAAAATACTGAAACTACGGAGTGGGAAAAGGAAGTGAAATATCGGGATCATAAACTCACCATTTCCTACCCTTGTGTAGCCTATGTTTAGAAAAATCATTCCTAAATGTGCATCCACATAGCCACATAACCTAAATGAAATGCTAGCAAATCATATACTCTTGGACAAGAACTAGATTACTCTTTCAGAGTAGTTTGACTGGATATTTATATATCCAATAGTATGAAGTAGGATTTTGCAAATATGAGTAAAGGTGAAATTTGTTCACAATGAATTTGCCATACTAAAGAAAATAATATACATATTATTTCTCTCTAGGTCATCTGGCTTTGAATAAGGCCATTTATTCTGAGCATTGACATTATGGCTTCTTGTGAGTTTGTAATGGGGATTTTCTTTCTCTTCCAGACTGGAACTGGCCTCCTAGGGAATCCCTTACTCATTTGCTTCTATATATTGACTCTGTTTACTAAACACACTTGGAGACCTATCGATCTAATTCTCAACCAATTGGCCTTAGCCAACTTTCTGGTCCTTTTTTCTAAGGGAATCCCTCAGACACTGGCTGCTTTTTGTTTGGACAATTTCCTGGGAGAAGCTTTGTGTAAGATTATCTTTTATACTCACAGGGTGGCCCGAGGGGTTTCTCTTTGCACCACCTGCCTTTTGAGTGGCTTCCAGACTATCACCATTAGTCTTAATAATCCCAGGTGGGCACTCAAACTGAGAGCTCCTAAGTTTGTTCAGCTCTCCTGTTGCCTCTGTTGGATTCTTCATCTTCTGATAAATATTGTTGTGCCCGTGAAAGTGGCTCACCCAGGGAATACTAGAAACATTACAAACAAGGAGTTTGGATTGTGTTCTGGCAAAGGGTTCAATTCATTCATAAACTCACTCTGTGGATTCCTGTTTACCTTCCTTGATATCTTGTGTTTGGGACCCATGGGGTGGGCCAGTGTCTCCATAGTGCTCTTCTTGCAAAGACATAAGCAGAGAGTCCAATACCTTCACCGCATCAGTCTCTCTCCCAGAGCCTCCCCAGAGACCACTGCCACATATACTGTCCTGCTTCTAGTGATCTTGTTTGTTCCCTTTTATTTTCTGTCCTCCATCTTATCACTCTGTATGACTTGCTTTGTCAACCCAAGTCTGCACCTGGTGAACATCTGTACGTTCTTTTCTGCTTGTTTTCCAGCTCTCAGTCCCTATGTGCTCATCAGCCGTGAAATTCAAGTCTTCAGAATCTACTTTGCTAGTTGTAAAACAAGAATCTCCAAATAGTCCCTCTACAAACAGCTACCCTTCATTCAACAATTTTTTAAGTACAAATATTCAGCAATTGTGGGTCTAACTGTATGTCGTATCCCGCGCTCAGGGTCGCATTCCTTCACTGAGCCCTGCGTTGAGGCGCCAATTGTCGTATCCCGCGGGCCTGGGCCGCTCGCCCCTGTCGATCTGATCAGCGGTAGCTGTTTCGTCCGCCCCTACCGGCAGGGCGGAGAATCGTTGTGGGTCCTTCTCCTGAGGGAGGGAGAGAAAAAGAGAGCAGGAGAGGGAGACGCAGAGAGTAAAGACAGAACTCACGGTTCTCCGATCAGGCGAAAGAGAGAGCTTTATTCAGAAAACTGTCTTTTATATAGGTTTCAAGGTGGGAAAACAAAGCAGCTGACCAAGGTCAGTTACCAGGTAAACAGAGTCAAATGAATATCAAAAGAAACGCCCAGATTTGCCTCAGCAATGCTGGGAAGGGGGGAGTTGGCACTGAATAATCCAAAATACGGTTTTGATCTTTTGTGCACTTTGGCCACTCACGTCTGGCCCAGCATGACAGATGCCAAAGTTATTTTGACCAGGAAATGGCAGTCTCCAGCCTCTAGAATGCAAATCTTGTTTGCTGGTTCACTCTCCGAAGAGTGATAATCCTTGCCTGAGGCAGACAGAAAACTTGGCGGCCCCGACAACTGTAGACTCATTTAAAATATATAATGGTTATGTTTCAATGTGAGATTTCAGTCTTGTGACTTAATTCTGTAGACTCATTTAAAATATATAATGGTTATGTTTCAATGTGAGATTTCAGTCTTGTGACTTAATTTTATAAATGCGTTTTTCTCTCATTGAATATTGCCTTCCAATGTAGCGAAATATGTTCTATTCTCTGCAGGAACTGCATAACCCAAGAAAAAGGCACTCACTTATATTGACACTTGGTGTTATCCTAATGAGATGGCAGGACCTATATAATAATCTTAATGGAAGACCCACTGGATACTCTTTGTGCTCTACCACACATGATTTGAATTAGTTTTTAAAGTTTGAATCAGCCAATGGCAGCAGTCATTTGAAGGAACATTCTACCTAGATAGAAAAACAGAAAGACAGGGTTTGGGGGGAAAGTAACATGGAAAAAACAAAGCATATTAAGGAAATAGAATAAAGTTTTACAACTTGTAAGTAATGTTGATGAGATATGAAATTCCATTGCATGCACAAGGCAAGGATAGGATGCTATTAAAATGAATGATAGAAGACTAAAAGAGCTTTTGGGAATTAGGAGCATGACAGAAGAGATAAAATACTCAGCAGAGCGTTTGGAAGGTAATATGGAGAGACCACCAGGAAATTGGAAGAAGGGAGAAGAACATTAGAAACATTAGAAAAGCAGGAAAACCTTCCTGAATGAATAATAGATATCCCTTGAAGAAAGAATTATAAATGTGGAGAGAAGAATAGTATCCAAGAAATTCTACAAGATGGTTTGTCACATTCATTAACAGACTAAAAGGATCTATTTGTTTAATGGGAAGTGAATCAAAATAAGCCTGTATCTAAATTTTAAAATATTAGGGAGACTAATAGTCTGTAGTTCCATCCATGGCATTGAAAATGGCAAGATTTTGTTCTTTTTTTTTTAAATTTTTTACATTTCTTCATTTTTGAGAGACAGAGAGAGACAGAGCATGAACAGGGGAGGGAC
Organism: Suricata suricatta; assembly: GCF_006229205.1. Taxonomy (NCBI): domain Eukaryota; kingdom Metazoa; phylum Chordata; class Mammalia; order Carnivora; family Herpestidae; genus Suricata; species Suricata suricatta. The sequence continues at coordinate 47,566,211 of NC_043715.1, forward strand.
AGAGAAAGAGGGAGACACAGAATCCAAAGCAGGCTCCAGGCTCTGAGCTGTCAGCACAGAGCGCGACACAGTGCTTGAACCCATGAACCGTGAGATCATGACCTGCGCCAAAGTCGGACGCTCAACTAACTGAGCCACCCAGGCGCCCCTAATGTTTATTTTTTAGAAGAGAGAGACATAGCACAAGTAGGGGCGGGGCAGAGAGAAAGGGAGACACAGAATTTGAAGCAGGCTCCAGGCTCAGAGCTGTCAGCACAGAGCCCGACATGGAGCTGGAACACACAAATTGAAAAATTATGATCTGGGTTGAAGTACGTTCAACTGACGGAGCTACCCAGATGCCCCGCATGCCTGTCAAACTAAATCAGGGATGATTTAAAATAGAGGTATTTTCAGGAAGGCAAGGTCTCAAAATATTCTATTAACGCTTTTTCAGGAATTACTGAAGGCCAAACTCTGTAAAGAAAGTAAGTGAAAAAGGGGGCCCCTGGGTGGCTCAGTTGGTTAAGCATCCGACTTCGGCTCAGGTCATGATCTCGTGGTTCATGAGTTTGAGCTTCACCTCAGGCTCTGTGCTGACAGCCCAGGGCCTGGAGCCTGCTTCGGATTCTGTGTCTCCCTATTTCTCTGCCCATTCCCTGCTCGTGCTCTGTCTCTCTCTCTCAAAAATAACTAAACATTAAAGAAAAGAAAGAGCATCCTAAATGAACTTTCTGAGAAGAACTAGAAAAGGGATGATTCAAATTTTCTTTTTGACATTGAAGTTGAGTTTCCACAGGATGAACAACTGCAGTCTTGTGACTGGGACACAGAGTAAGCTGATGAATTCTGATACATAAAAAACTTGAAAAACATATTGGGCTAGCAGAAATCTGTGTTTATACAAAAAGCGTATGAACACAGTTCTAGCAAAATCCATCAAGAACACTAAACGTACATGTTGGGTCATGTTTGGATTGACCATGTTACTTTTCAAAACTAGGACATGTAGAGTATTTATTTATTTGTTTGTTTTTTAGAGAGAGTAATACTCTTTTTTAAAAAAATTATTTTAGAGAGACTATGTGAGCAGGGGAGGGTCAGAGAGAGAGGGAGACACAGAATCCAAAGCAGGCTCCAGGCTCTGAGCTAGCTGTCAGCACGGAGCCTGACACGGGGCTCGAACCCACGAACTGAGAGATCATGACCTGAGCCGAAGTCAGTTGCTCAACCGACTGAGCCACCCTGGCGCCCCAACATGTAGAGTATTTAGATCCATGAGGAAAATACGGAAAACAGAATACAGGAATCTGCCTTTGACGGGCTTACAATCTAATTGCAAGATAAGTAAATAACTTGTGAAAAGCTAATTAACAATATTAGCCACATGCTTGATGAAGATTAAAGAGGGTCAGTTTATCACAGGGTGGAGTAGTCAGGGGAGACTTTGTCCTTTAGCGGTGAGATGGGACTTTGCCTGGTCCTTGAAATGGTAGTATTTGGATAGAAGTTTATATAGAATTCCAGGTGATGGAAACTGGGGGGAAAACAGGGAGGAAGGTAGTGGTAAAGAGATAGGGATTAGAATATTTTATTTGAGCAACAGGAAGCAAATTATAGCTGGATAAGATTGGAAAGCATATATGGTTACCAGGGAATTATTGTGTATGTGTTATGTCATTATATGTATTTAGCCCTGTTTACTATGTATTTTTCTTGTCTATTTGTTATATATTTAACTCTGGAGGAGAAAAATGCCCTGCAGTTGCATGTGGATGTCATTTTATGGACAACAGGGGAGATCTGTTCCCCTAGGATCAGGAAATCTATGCCAAAGACTTTATGAAACCCTGAAGCACTTCCCACAACTAAAGAGGTGTGCTTGTAAAGTGGGAAATCTACCCGTGATAAATGAACATAATGAATGCCAGTTTAGGCCTGTTCTTGAGTTTGGATCTGCAAAGAGAAGATCTTTGTTGAACCAGGTTATAATGTGCACAGATACAGCTTTTGTCTTATCAGAATACTGCGTAATTGACAGAAATTCTATGTTTTCTGCAAGGAAATTAATACTCGTTAAATAAATGTTTAAACATTTTTTTAAAAAAGAAACATACTAGGTAATATGAAGAAGGGTAAAAGATGGGATCAGAGAAGCTGCTGGAACAGATCATGAAGCAGATTATAGGCCATGCCGGCCACGCTTAGGAGTTTGTCGTTTGGAGGGCGCCTGGGGGGCTCAGTCGGTTAAGCGTCCGGCTTCAGCTCAGGTCGTGATCTCCCGGTTTGTGGGTTTGAGCCCCGCATCAGGCTCTGTGCTGACCGCTAACTGGGAGCCTGGAGCCTGCTTCGGATTCTGTGCCTCTTTCTCTCTCTGCCCCTTCCCTGTTCACTCTCTGTCTCTCAAAAATAAATAAAATGTAAAAAATTTAAAAGACAAAGAGTTTGTCATTTGGCTTTCACTGTGTGAAAGCCTTTCCCCCCCCCCCCCTTTTTTTGAACAGTTACTTCATTCTGTTAACTGTTTTACAGCTGGGCTATGGGAACTGGGTATTTTGTACTGAGAACACGATCCTGACTTCCTTCAAACTCAATCAGCTCTAATTTCCTATCCTAAATGCCCACTTCTGTCACCTGTTATCTACAATGCTTTCTGGAAGCTGTATTTACTCTACCAACTTAAAGTATAAAGAAATTTAAGAAAACAGAGGCTTACAAAATCTTTGAATGTACTAGAACAAAGAGATTGGGACAGAACTTTCAGTAGTAACTCCAAGTAAAAGATGGCCAAACTGGAGATTTTATTAATGCCAAGGATTCCTGTCACAGGCAGGAGGACGGGATGCCATGAGGCATGGCTGGAAGTGTCATGTTCAAGACCCAACACGATGGCTAGTTCCAGGCATCAGAAACCTTTGCCGCTGACACCTCATCTGACTTTTGTCATCTTCATAGCTAATAGTTGGGAATATAACCTTCTCTAGGTAAGACCATTACCCTCACAACCTTGCTTCACACAGCAATCAGCAGGAAAACAGCATCGGTCTCACTTCTGTCTTCCAAACGTCAGCAAAGTGTTAAGAGAACTTAAATTTTATTTGCATTTAAAGAAATTTTTAATGTTTTTTATTTATTTTTGAGAGAGAGAGAGAGAGAGAGCGCACGAGCAGGGGAGAATCAGAGGGAGAGGGAGACACAGAATCTGAAGCAGGCTCCAGGCTCCGAGCGGTCAGCACAGAGCCTGATGTGGGGCCCGAACCCATGAACTGCGAGATCATGACCTGAGCCAGAGCCGGACGCTTAACTGACTGAGCCACCCAGGCGCCCCTAAAGAAATGTTTCAGATAATTTATAAAACCTATTCTACTCCCACAAACTTATGCCAGTCCCACTAACCTAGCCAAAAAGGAACTGATGAATTTGTATTTTTTAGTATTACAGCTCCCTCAGTTCAGGAAGGCACACAGAGAAGAGAGTGCATTGATTCTGAGGGTCAGTTGACTGTATCCATCAAAATAATCAAGAAAAGATCAATCTAGGAACCAAAGCATGAACATTACAAAGTCTGTTAATATAATTCTCTGTCGGGAGCTTCCAGAAGAGCTGCCAGAAGTAAAGACAGGTGCCTCGACCTGCAAGATCAGCCACCTGCACAGTGAGCTGCGTTATTGCTCCCAGCACAGCAAGAGCTGCATTATCACCTTCAGCTGAGGCCTTCTTGTCTACCTCCCAAGCCTGCCTTGTTAGCCTCTCGGGTGGCGTGCTGACGCTGCAGTCCCCGCCCTTGTTTCCTAGCAACTGACTCACGTCAGCTGCCCGCCTTCTACCCTATATAAGACATGCGTGGTCTCTGAATAAAGAGAGCGGCTTGACCGGAAACCTTGTCTGGCCTTCACTCTCTGTGCTCCCTGCTCTACCCTACTCTCACGCCCTCTCTCAGGACCCGCGGCGACTGGCCCGCCGGCCAAAACAATTCACCGTGTCAATTCTGAAAGTAAAAATTCCAATGTTGCTTTCTATAGAGTGTTTTAGAAAATTCCAGTATAGTCAAACATGCAATGTTATGTTAGTTTCATGAGTGCAATATAATGATTCAATAATTCTACACAGCTCAGTGCTTATTATGGTAAATGTACTCTTAATCTCCTTTATCTGTATCACCCAGTCCCCACCCACCTCCCCTCTGGTCACCATCAGTTTGTTTTCTATAGTTAAGAGTCTGTTTTTTGGTTTGCCTTTTCTCTTTGTATTGTCCCTTAAATTCCCCATATGAGTGAGGTCATGGTATTTGTCTTTCTTTGACTGACTTATTTCACTTAACATTATACCCTTTGGATCCATCCATGTCATTGGAAATGGGAAGATTCCATTGTTCTCTATGGCTAAGTAATATTTGATTGTATATGATACCACCTCTTCTTTATCCATTCATCCATCCCTGGAAACTTTTGGGCTGCTTCTGTAATTTGGCTATTGTAAATAACTAATAAACATAGTGATGCATGTTTCTTTTTGAATTGGTGTTTTTCTATTCTTTTTTTAAATGTTGATTCATTTTTGAAAGAGAGGAAGAGAGAGAGAGAGAGAATGCAGAGGGGAGGCCAGGGAGAGAGGGAGACACAGAACTCAAAGCAGGCTCCAGGCTCTGAGCTGTCAGCACAGAGCCCAATGGGGGGCTCAAACTCATGAACTGAGAGAACATGATCTGAGTCAAAGTTGGACACTTAGTCGACTGAGCCACCCAGCCACCCCAAAATTCTTTGGAAAATACCCAGTGGTGGAATACTGGATCGTATGATATTTCTATTTTTAATTTTTGAGGAAGCTCCTTATTGGTTTCCACAATGGTTGCACTAGTTCGCATTCCCACCACCAGTGCAGGAGGGTCCTTTTCCTCTACATCTTCACCAGTACATGTTTCTTGTAATTTTTTTTAGCTCTTCTGATGGATGTGAGATGATATGTCCTTGTGGTTTTGATTTGCATTTCCCTGATGATTAGTGATGTTGAGCATCTATTCGTGTTTCTGTTGGCCATCTGTATGTCTTCCTTAGAGAAATGTCTGTTCCTATCTTCTGCCCATATTTTAATTGGATTATTTGTTCTTTTGGTATTGGGCTGTATAAGTTCTTCTTTACCTTTCACTGATCTTTTTTTAAATTTTAAATTTGTTTATTTAGATTCAAGTTAGTTAGCATACAGTGTAGTATTGATTTCAGGAGTAGAGCTGAGTGATTCATCGCTTACATATAACCCTCCGTGCTCATCCTAACTAGTGCCTTCCTTAAGGCCCATCACGCACTTAGCTCACCCTCCCACTCACCGCCCCTCTAGCAATGCTCAGTTTGTTTTCTGTATTTCGAACCATCTCATCTCATGGTTTGCCTCCTTTTCTGTTTTTATCTTATTTTTCCTTCTCTTCCCCTATGTTCATCTGTTGTATTTCTTAAATTCCATGTATGAGTGAAATCATATATTTGTCTTTCCTATATAACTTATTTTGATTAACACAATACATTCTAGTTCCATCCACATTGTTGCAAATGGCAACATTTCAATTTTGGTCAAGTAGTATGCCATTATATCTATATCTATATCTAATCTATCTATCTATCTATCTATCTATCTATCTATCTATCTATCTATCTATCTGAAGGAGATTATAGGCTATGCAGGCCATACTTAAAAGTTTGTCATTTAGGAGTGCCTGGGGTGGCTCTGTCAGTTGGGCGTCCAGCTTCAGTTCAGGTCATGATCTCACAGTTCGTGGGTTCAAGGCCTGCATCGGGCTCTGTGCTGGCAGCTAGCTCAGAGCCTGGAGCCTGCTTTGGATTCTGTGCCTCCCTCTCTCTCTCTGACCCTCCCCTGCTCGTGCTGTCTCTCTCTCTCTCTCTCTCAAAAATAAATAAAAAGCAGAAAAAAAATGAAAAAAGTCTGTCAGTTGGCTTTCATTGTGTGAAAGCTTTTTTTTGAATAGTTATATATTTGAATATATATATTCAGATCTTCTTTCATCAGTCAATGACCGATCCATTCATTACTTGATGGACATTTGGGCTCTTTCCATAATTTGGTTACTGTTGATAGTGCTACTGTAAGCATTGGGGTGCACATGCCCCTTTAAATCAGCATTTTTGTATCCTTTGGATAAATACCTGGTAGTGCAATTGCTGGGTCATAGGGTAGTTCTATTTTTAATTTTTTGAGGAACCTCCATACTCCTTTCCAGAGTGGCTGCACCAGTTTGCATTCCCACCAGCAGGGCGAAAGGATTCCGCCTTCTCCACATCCTCTCCAACATCTGTTGTTTCCTGAGTTGTTAATTTTAGCCATTCTGACAGGCCTGAGGTGGCTTTGATTTGCATTTCCCTGATGATGAGTGATGTTGAGCATCTTTTCATGTGTCTGTTAGCCATCTGGATGTCTTTAGAAAAGTGTCTATTCATGTCTTCTGCCCATTTCTTCACTGGATTATTTGTGTTTTGCGTGTAGAGTTTGATAAGTTCTTTATAGATTTTGGATGCTAACCCTTTATCCAATATGCAAATATCTTCTCCCATTCCATCAGTTGCTTTTTAGTTTTGTTGATGGTCTCCTTCACTGTACAGAAGCTTTTTATCTTGATGAGATCATCTTTGCTTTTATCTCCCTTTCCTCCAGAGACGTGTTTAGTAAGAAGTTGCTGTGGTCGAGGTCGAAGAGGTTGCTGCCTGTTTTCTCCTGTAGGATTTTGATGGTTTCCTATCTTACATTTAGGTCTTTCATCCATTTTGAGTTTATTTCTGTGTGTGGGGTAACAAAGTGGTCCAGCTTCATTCTTCTGCATGCTGCTGTCCAGTTTCTCCAGCACCATTCGCTGAAGAGACTGTCTTTTTTCCATTGGAGACTCTTTGTTACTTTGTTGAAGATTAGAGTCCATTTCTGGGTTCTCTATTCTGTCCCATTGATCTGTGTGTCTGTTTTGGCACCAGAACCATACTGTCTTGATAATTACAGCTTTGTAATACAGCTTGAAGTTTGGGATTGTGATGCCTACAGCTTTGGGGGTTTTTTTCAACATTACTTTTGTAAGTAATTTTCTGGTTCCATACACATTTTATGATTGTCCTAGCTCTGTGAAGAATGCTGGTATTATTTTGTTAGGGATTGCATTGAATGTGTAGATTCCTTTGGGTAGTAATGACATTTTAACACTATTTGTTCTTGGAATCCATGAGTATGGAATGTTTTTACATTTCTTTGTGTCTTCTTCAATTTCTTCCATGAGTTTTCAGACTATAGATCGTTTCCCACTTTCATTAGTTTTATTCCTAGGCATCTTAGAGCACAGTTGTAAATGGGATCAATTCCTTGATTTCTCTTTCTGCTGTTTCATTATTCATGTACAGAAATGCAACCCATTTTCGTATGTTTATCTTATATCCTGTGACTTTACTGAATTCACAGTTCTAGTGGTTTTTTGGTGGAGTCTTTCAGGTTTTCCATGTAGATGGAAATGTAGGTGACATGTTTTCATGTCATCGGCAAAGAATGAAAGTTTGACTTTTTCTCTAACAACTTGTATACCTTTTACTTCTTTTTGTTGTCTGATTGCTGAGGCTAGGACTTGCAGTTCTGTGTTGAACAAGAGTGGTGAGAGTGGACATCTCTGTCATGTTCCTGACCTTATGGAGAAAGTGCTCATTTTTCCCTTGAGGACGATACTAGTTGTGGGCCTTTCATATATGGCTTTAAGATGTTGAAGTATGTTCCTTCTATCCCTACTTTCTTGAGGGTTTTTGTCAAGAATGGACACTGTATTTTGTCAAAGGCTTTTTCTGCATCTATTGAAAGGATCATATGGTTCTTATCCTTTCTTTTCTTGATGTGGTGTATCACGTCGATTGATTTGCAAATATTGAACCAGCTCTGGAACCCAGGAATAAATCCCACTTGATCATGGTGAATAATTCTTAACGTACCATTGAATTTGATTTGCAAGTATCTTGTTGAGAATTTTTGCGTCCAGGTTCATCAGGGATATTGGCCTGTAATTCTCGTTTTTCGTAGGGTCTTTGTCTGATTTTGTAATCAAGGTAATTCTGGCTTTATAGAATGAGTTTGGAAGCTTTCCCTCCACTTCTAATTTTTGGAACATTTTGGGAAGAACAGGTATTAACTCTTCTTTAAATGTCTGGTAGAATTCCCCTGGGAAGCCATCTGGCCCAGGACTCTTATTCATTGGGAGATTAAAAAAAAATTTTTAAATATTTATTTATTATTGAGACAGAGAGAAACAGAGCATGAGTAAGGGAGGGGCAGAGAGAGAGGGAGACACAGAATCCGAAGCAGGCTCCAGGCTCTGAGCTGTCAGCACAGAGCCCGACGCAGGGCTCGAACCTACAAACCATGAGATCATGACCTGAGCTGAAGTCAGACACTTAACCAACTGAGCCACCCAGGCAACACTCATTGGGAGATTTTTGATAACTGATTCAATTTCTTTGCTGGTTATGGACCTGTTCAAAAATTTCATTTCTTCTTGTTTGAGTTTGGGTAGTGTGTATCTAGAAATTTGTTCATTTCTTCCAGATTGTTTAGTTTGTTGGCATATAATTGTTCATAATATTCTTTTAAAATTGCTTGTATTTCTGTGGTGTTGCTTGTGAGTTCTCTTCTTTCATTCATGATTTTATCTATTTGGGTCTTCTCTCTTTTTGTTAAGTCTGGCTGGGGATTTATCAATTTTGTTTACTCTTTCAATAAACCAGCTTTTAGTTTCATTAATCTTTTCTACTGTTTTTTTTGTTTTATTTTCTTTCTATATTGTTTCTTTCTGCTCTAATCTTTATTATTTCCCTTCTCCTGCTGGCTTTGGGCTTTATTTGCATCTCTTTTTCTAGCTCCTTTAGGTGTAAGGTTAGGTTGTATATTTGAGACCTTTCTTTCTTTTTGGATAAGCCTGAATTGCAATGTACTTTCCACTTAGGACTGCCTTTGCTGCATCCCAAAGGGTTTGGACTGTCATGATTACATTTTCCTTTGCTTACATGTATTTTTAAATATCTTTTTAAATTTTCTGGTTAACCCATTTATTCTTTAGTAAGATGTTCTTTGAGCTCCATCTACTTGGGAGATTGGTGAATGGCCCATTGCTCCATTGCTGTCTTGATACTTCATGTCTTCTGCTACCTTGTGGCCCCACGTTCTCATGATATGAGGCCACCAAAGGCCAAGGGCTAGTGAGGAGTGTAGCATTAAAAAAAGACTGTCTGTAGTAGTAGTAGTAGTAGTAGTAGTGGTGGTGGTAGTAGTAGTAGTAGTAGTAGTAGTAGTAGTAGTGGTGGTGGTGGTGGTATAAACCCAGCCAGAAAGAAGTTGAGTCCCCATTTTGGGCAGCACTAGAGACGGAAGCAACAATGCCTATAGCTGAGGAGGTGTCAAGATAAGCCAGGCTCTAGAGCTGTTATGGATCATGAACCATTTCCAAGTTTCTATGCTTCCATGAGGCTGCCTGTGTAGCTGTTTGTGGGGGATGGGCTTAGGAATCCTCCGGGCTTATTCCAATGGATTAACAAGGTATTGAGAAATACAAAGCCATAGGATGCTCACACCTGAGTTTGGGTAAACATGACTGGCACCCAGAGAAAAGGACAGTGCATTGGCATCCCGATAATAGGATGATGCAAAGGAACCCCAAGATTAGGGGATGCTGAACCCCCAAGATGGAAAGGGATGGGCAAAGGCCCAAGATAGGAATGGGTGCAAAGTCTCCCGATACAAAGGTATATGATGTAAGCAAGATTAGGCATGCAGGGCAAAATGCCCCTGAATTTAGTCCTATAGCAGAGAAGCTGCTTTCACAGGAGAATAGGGCCAAGTTAGGCAAAACAAGTAAATCAGACTACAGACCGCTGCAGCCCGGGGTGGAGATGGTTAACAAAAGAAAAGGTGTCTTGTTGACCCTGAGGTTGTTTCTCCAATCTTTCTTCTCCCCTAGGCTAGCTGAGATAAACAGACAGGTGCCTCCTATCTGCCATTAGTAACCATCTTCCCATCTGCCTGGCGCCTGGTGCCTGGATTTTGTTTTATATTGACCCAAACCCCAAGCACTGTTTATCTTCAAAAAAAACCCCTTTCCCTCATGCCCATAAATTAATGCTCACGGTTTCTCTGTCTCTTGTGCATGCCCATCATGTTCGTCAACCTTCTGATCTTAATAAATACTGGGCGAGGACCCTTATTATCTTTTCCCGCACATTAGCCATCTCTCCTATTTTTTAATCCTGCTTCCTGCTTTCTTGCTAAGACAAGAGGGAACTTTAGACCTGGAGTCCATGACAGCTGTTTTAGTCTTCCCTAACTCACTGTGAATGCTTTAATAAATCTCTAACACTAAAAGTAAATAATAATAATAATAATAGTAATATATTTGTTTTTTTAATAGAATTTCTATTAGTTTATTTTTCCTTAGGTGTTTTATATTGCACCTGTATGTAATAAACATTTCCCCATGATAGTTTCTTTTTTTTTTAATGGTTCAGCAAATTTTATTATGTTGACACAATGGATATCCATACAATGACACCCTTAAATTATGCTTTCAGAAATTTTTTTTATAATAGTTTATTGTCAAATCGGTTTCCATATAACACCCAGTGCTTCTCCCCACAGGTGCCCCCCACCGTGACCATCACCCCCTCCCTCCCTGCCCCTCCCCTTTCAGTCCATGGTTCGTCCTCAGTATTCAGTAGTCTCCCTTGATCTGTG
>NC_043715.1:47577038-47607723 GCF_006229205.1 Suricata suricatta
GTAGAAAGTGCTGCTATGAACATTGGGGTACATGTGCTCCTATGCCTCAGCACTTCTGTATCCCTTGGGTAAATCCCTAGCAGTGCTATTGCTGGGTCATAGGGGAGTTCTATGGATAGTTTTTTGAGGACCCTCCACACTGTTTTCCAGAGCGGCTGCACCAGTTTACATTGCCACCAACAGTGTAGGAGGGTGCCCGTCTCTCCACACCCTCACCAGCATCTATAGTCTTTTGACTTGTTCATTTTACCGACTCTGACTGGTGTGAGGTGGTATCTCAGTGTGGTTTTGGTTTGTGTTTCCCTGATGATGAGTGACGCTGAGCATCATTTCATGTGCCTGTTGGCCACCTGGATGTCCTCTTTGGAGAAGTGTCTATTCAGGTCTTCTGCCCATTTCTTCTCCCATGATAGTTTCTGCTGGTAGTAGAAACTTTCATTTTTGTCATTTAATATCTGGCTGCCACTGAATTCCCAACAATGCCAGTTGTTTTTATTTGGTTATCTTTGCGTCTCAGTAAACAAAAAAAAATCAGAGGCATAATAAGGATGAGTTTTCTTTATAATGATTATTTCTCAGTGAAAGAACATTTATGCTTTTATTCTGAGACTTTCTAGTGGGAGCTTATTAAACAGGGTCAGTTACATCAGCAAGATGGTGGAACAGTAAGTTCCAGACCTTGTTCCCCGACAGAAACCTTACTTAACAATGATATTCACACCGAAATACTGTAATGAGAATTCAAGAACGCACTGAAGAAGCTGCAGTGCCCCAGGTAAGCACAATGCTGAGAACAGCTACATAAAAATCTGTAGAAGCGCAATTTCACTGTACCCATGTCAGCCTCTCCTCCAAGCTGGCACAGATCAGCACCTAAGAGAGAACAAACACTCTGGCTTACAAGTTCTCCGTAGAGGAAAAAGAGTGAACCATGCATCCAAAATTCTTTGGGTTTCGGAGGGCTGACCAAGGAACGGTTTCTGTCTTGTTTCACTCCGAGTGCTGATGGAATTGGCATAGTCTGGATATCTGGGGACCACTGAGAACAAAGGAGACGGGAGTAGCTTGCTGTGGCTGGCACAGCTTGGTGTGGTCAGAAAGTGTACAATGTGAGGCGTCTTCCTTGGTAGGGAGGCCTACCACTCAGTCACCAACCCGAGTTAAAACATGCGGCCTGTGTTCTGACTCTTCACAGCGCTAACGGAACCAGCATCGTCTGAATACCTGAGGGCTGCTGAGAATAAAGAAGATCGGTGGGGAACAGCTTGCTCAGTCAGTATGCTTTGGTTTCATCAGAAGGAGCAGAACCTGAGTCTTCCCCCTCGGACGGGAGGGAGAGAAGTGGAGCATGCACCCAGCTCCCTGAGATCCAGAAGGCTGTCTGAAGGACTGGTATCTGTCTTAGCTGACTAGGGCACAGATGGGAAGTCAGCATGCTTGGGATGCCTCTTGACCATTGAGAACAAGGGTGAGAGGATAGCTTGCTGCTATATAGAATGAGACAACTTGCAGTCCCACAAACATATAGCAGAGGGAGTAAGAGATTACATACTCCTGTAAAAGAAACTGGCAAACCGAATTGAGAAGTTGCACACACAGGCCCAGAGAAGTTGCACCCTCCTAAAAAAGGTCTTAGAGTCTTCCAGAGTCTCTTACCAGACTTATTGGGAAGGATCTTCTCCTAAAGGAAGCCAGTCCATAAAGACTGGGGAAAGTGGTTGTCTTCTGAAATGCATGGATCCTAACACAAAGTTATGATACATCTAAAGAAATAAGCATGGCCCAAACCCAGGAGCAAAATAACCCCAAAAATTGGTCCTAAAGAAATGCAGTTATAAGACTAACTTAAAAAATAATTCAAAATAACCATCATAAAGATGCTTTACATGCTTAAGAAAATGAGCATATGAACAAGATGGGAATATCGACAGAGAGAAATTACAAAAAATAATCAAAAAGAAATTTTCGTACTAAAGAATATAATTACTGAACCGAAAAATTTACTAGAAGGGTTCAACAGCTGACTTGATCAAGCAGAATAATCAATGAGTTCAAAGATAGACCAATTAAAATTATACAGTCAGAGAAATATTCAGAGAAATAAAAAGGAAAATGAAAAAATAGTGAATAAAGCCTAAGAATGTATGGAAGACCATAAAGTGGATGAATATATGCATTATGGGAGTCTCAGAGAAGAAAGGAAAGAGAAGGGGGCAGAAAGTTTATTTAAAGAAATAATGGCTAAAAACTTTCCAAGTTGGGGAAAGGAAATGGATATCAGATTCAAGAAGCTCTATAGACTTCATTTAGGATGAGTCTAAAGAAATCCACACTGAGACACTTTATGGTTGAGTCTTCAACAATATGGGCATTGGGGGCACTTACCACATCTTTTCAACATACAGTAAAAAAATCCATGTATAACTTTTGACTTTCCTCTAACCTTTATAGCCTACTGTTGACCAGAAGCGTTAGTGATAACAGAAACAGTTGATTAACACATATGTTGTATGTTATCTGTATTATATACTATATTCTTACAATAAAGTAGAGAAAAGAAAACATTAGGAAAATTATAAGGAAGGGAAAATACATGTACATACTGTACTACATTTATAAAAAGAATCTGTGGGTAAGTTGACCCGTACAACCCATGTTGTTCAGGGGTCAACTGCGTAATCAACTTGTCAAAAGTCAAAGAGTATTTTGAAAGCAAGAGAAGAGCAGCTTGTCACATATATGGGAAACCCCGTAAGACCCTCAGCAGATGCCTTGCAGGCAGAAGGGAGCTGGATAATATATTCAACATGCTGAAAGAAAAAAAAATTGCCAACCAAGAACTCATGAATCTGGCAAAACTATCCTTCAAAAATGAAGGAGACAGACTTTCCCAGAAAAACAAAAACCAAAGGAGTTTATCACCACTAGACCTGCCTTACAAGGAATGCTAAAGAGAGTCCTTTAAGATGAAATGAAAGGATGCTAAATAATAACATAAATGCATATGAGGGGTGCCTGGTTTGGCTCAGCTGGTGGAGCATGCAACTCTTCATCTCCAGGTCATGAGTTCAAGCCCCACATTGGGTATAGATTACTTTAAAAAAAAAGCATATGGGGGTGCCTGCCTGGGTCAGTTGGAAGAACTTGCAACTCTTGATCTCAGGGTCCTGAGTTCAAGCCCCACATTCGGTATAGAGATTACTTAATAAATAAAACTAGGAAAAAGCATATGAAAGTATAATGCTCACTGGTAAGTACACAGACAAATACAGCATACTATAAAACTGGAATAGTAGTGCATAAATCACGGTATGGTTTAGAAGTTAAAAGAAGTATAAAAAAGCTATAACTATTGAAATATGGTAATGGATGCACAATATAAAAAGACACAATGTATGACATCAATAACAAGGTGAGGGGAGGAGATTAAAAGTGTTGAGTATTTCTTTGCAACTGAAATTAGGTGGTTGTCAGCTTAATACAGATAGTAATAACTACAAGATGTTTTATGTAAGCCTCATAGTAACCACAGAGAAATGCTTATACACAAAAGAAAATTTCAAAGGAATCAAATCCTGACACTACAAAAAAATCAATGAAACACAAAGAAGAGAGCAAAAGAGGAAAAGAGGGAGGAAGAAAGCTGTAAGACAGGAGGAGTGCCTGGGTGGCTTAGTCAGTTGGATGTCTGACTTCGGCTCAAGTCATGATCTCATGGTTGATGGATTCAAGCCCCGTATCAGGCTCTGTGCTGACAGCTCAGAGCCTGGAGCCTGCTTTGGATTCTGTGTCTCCCTCTTTCTCTGCCCGTCTCTCAAAAATAAATAAAAATGTTAAAAAACCATCAGACAAACAGAAAATGACTAACAAAATGATAATAGTCCTTTCCTATCAACAATTACTTTAGATATACAGGGATTAAATTCCTGATTCAAAAGACAGTGTGACTGAACCTATCAACATAATCCAACTATATGTTGTCTACAAGAGAGTCATTTTATTTTATTTTATTTTATTATGTATTTTATTTTTTGAGAGAGAGAGACAGAGTATGAGTGGGGGAGGGTCAGAGAGAGAGAGAGACACACACACACAGAATCTGAAGCAGGCTCCAGGCTCTGAGCTGTCAGCACAGAGCCTGACATGGGGCTCGAACCCACGGACTGCGAGATCAGGACCTAAGCCAAAGTTGGATGCTTAACTGACTGAGCCATCCAGGCGCCCCACGAGGGTCATTTTAGATTTAAGGACACACATAGGCTGAAATTGAAGTATGGAAAAAGACATTCCATGCAAAAGGTAACCATAAGAAAGCAGGGATGGCCATAATTGTATTAGACAAAATAGATTTTAGGTAAAAAAAAAATGAACATAAAAATATAAGGTGAAAAACACCTAAAATTCTACTACCTTGTGATAATAATTGATAACATTTTTTAAGTTTTTTCTTTTAACTTTTAATGTTTTGAGAGAGAGAGAGAGAGGGAGAGAGACCAAGGGAGACACAGAATTAGAAGCAGGCTCCAGGCCTTGAGCTGTCAGCACAGAGCCAGACTCAGGGCTCAAACTCATAGTCTGTGAGATCATGACCTGAGCCGAAGTCATACGCACAACCAACTGAGCCACCCAGGTGCCCCTAATTGTTAATATTTTTTAACCATCTTTTAACACATATATGTAAATAACAGAGATGTAGATCTGCATTTTACACTTTTTAAATGTTTATTTGAGAGAGACAGAGAGACAGAGCATGAGCAGTGGAGGGGCAGTAAGAGGGAGACACAGAATCTGAAGCAGGCTCCAGGCTCTGAGCTGTCAGCACAGAGCTTGACACAGGGCTCGAAACTACGAGCCATGAGATCATGACCTGAGTTGACCTCCGGTCCTTACCCAACTGAGCCACCCAGGCACCGCTGCATTTTATACTTTTAACAGGAAATCTCTTTTTACACTGGTTATCTATTAGTTTCTCCTCTGTACATAGCTTCCCAAGTGCCCACAGTCCCCTTGTGTAGAATATATTGAAAATCTAGTGTACATATCCGGCCCCCATACACAGTTGGGTTCAATTCCTGTATCAAAAAAGTTTTAAAATTTCATCACAAATCAATTAATATTTATAACTAATGAGGAATATATCAAAATAGCAGTATACAATAGGTCATATAATCCAGTTTAAGAAATGCAATACATAAAATAACCATATTTTGTTTCGTTTTCTGTTAGAATAACTCAGCAAAAATAAAATTCCAGTTTATTGTTGGAAAGCATTGTTTCCCACATACATCAAACAGGACAAATAAATAAATAAACAGGAACGTCATAGACCAAAAAGGGGGGGTAGAAGAAATCTTTTATCTTGACTTTTTTCATTAAATTTTTTAAAGTTTATTTATTTTGAGAGAGATAGAGGAGAAAGTGTGCATGGAGGAGAGGCAGAGAGAGAGGGAGAGAGAAAAAATAACCAAGCAGGCCCCGGGATGGATCTCACCAACTGTGAGATCATGAACTGAACCCAAATCAAGAGTGAAGGCTTAACCCACTGAGCCTCTCAGGTGCCAGGGAAGTTTTGATTCTTTTTCCTCCCCTGTTGCAGATTCCGGTAGTGGTTCTGGGTGGCTGGCCCAGTAAGCGGTCACCTGCTGGTGGCGCTGCCCACTGGGGTGGATGAGACTCTCCACTCAAGGTGACCGTGTTTACATTTTGAGACTGGAATTGGGGGATGAATCGGTCATGGCGGTGTTTTTTGTTGTTGTTAAGTTTAACTCTTCCTTTTTTTGCTGTCTAGTCATCCTCATCCGTCTGCTTGGTGTCGATTTCGTCATCCTCATCATCTTCAGCTACCCGTGTGCTTGGAGCTGCCTCAGCCTCATCATCTTCTTCTACATCCTCCTCCTCTCCTGTAAGTCCCTGGTTGTGATATCGGAGCTGGTGCCCACGGCCGTGTCTGAAATGATAGGGCATGCCGGCGACCCCATGTAGCTGATTACAAAGCATGTGAGAGCTGGAGGATCATCGTGGAGGACGCATGCGTTGGAGGTGGCGGAGCTGGTCACCGGAAAGATAGCTTTTCAGGGCAGCCAATGGGGCCATGACATAGTTTTGAATCCCTTTGGAAACCATCTTTTCATCTTTCCCCCCCTCTGAACTTACCACATTCATGAATTTTATTCACCATACTCTTGTTTTTCATTATCTTCCACTTAAGCACAAAAGTAACATTTGTTTTGCTTCCTTTTTAAATTTTTATGAATTTTTATGAATCAAATATATCTATGGCTCAATGCTCATCATATGTCAGATTCGGTAATTTTCACTGCTGTGTCCTCTTCCAATGTAAAGGTACTAATTGTTCATCCTACTTTTGATGGGTATGTTTCATTTCCAGATTTGTTACTGCGATGATATTAGTGGAAGGAATGCTACTGTGTTTGATGACAGGGAACGCATTTTAAGAATTTTCAAGTGTGATTAAGCCACTTAGGAATAAAAGATAGACTTTTGGGAGAGAACAACAAAAAGGTCAGATTTTTCTTTTTCTTCCCAGGAACATTTAGGAGTTTCTTTGGAATTTGTGTTAGAAAAGGACCTTACTTGTGATGTTGCTACTCATTGAAGCCTAAGTCGCTGGTCATATCCACCCCGCCCCTCTCTGCCAGCGCTCCCTTTCCCTTCTCTAACATTCTCAGAATGCATTCCTCAGTCTTCCTTGAAAACCCTTTAATTCACCCGCCTTAGTCACATCAAAGATTATTGAGACCTGATGTTCGCCAAGCCGGGACCTACTTCCTGCAGCACAAACTACAAGTGCGGGTTGACTTTGGAAAAAGCGCCTCTGCTAGGCGTAGCCGAGTTGCATGCTGGGAGCGTTCTGAAGTTCCTAGATCCCAGCTTCGGAAGCTTTACCTCGTGGACTACATTTCCCAGAAGTCTCCGGGCGCAGGTCTTTTTCAGGCTGCGGACTGCTCCTTGGATAGCCTGCTTCTCGCCCTCCGAGGACTTTCCGTCTCTTTTTTCCCATAAGTCTGTGGGTCCGTTTCCGGCGTCCTGTAGGTTTTCGGGCTCCGCGCAGTGGAGGAAGTAGTCAGTGCCGGGTCAGAGCCCGCAGCGAGGCGGGGGGGTGACTCTGGAAGGCGCCCGAGGTCAGGAGGCCTGGGTCGCGGACCGGCTGCGTCGCGTTCGGAGCCTCCGGCCTGTGTGTGCGCCAGCGGCTGAGAAGGATGGTGGGTGACAGACGGCGTGGCAGGGTCGGGGTGTGTCTCCGTGATGCTGTATGAGATTGGGAATGGGTGACGGGGTGATGGGGTGCGTGGCCTTGTGGTTTTGTTTGGCTGTGTGCACTTGGTTCCTTCTGGACTTTATTCGGGTTTGCCAAAGTTAAATGCCCGCGAGAAAAGGAGTCCTACCCTAAGCCCCAGAGGGAACTTGTCACGCAAGAAGGCCTAGGGCCAGGCTTGGGATAGAATTATACATCCGGAAGTGTCCTCGTGACATGCTCCTAGGAGGACGTGATGCGGAGGGCCCCGAGGCAGGAAGGGGCTGCAGCCAGACCTTGTCCCCGGCAGTTGTTGAACTCCGAGCTAGATTGCTGCCTTGCTTCTTTTTATCTCCATTTGATTTTGTATGGATGAACGTGAATGAGGCTCTAGGCGGTGTTTTGGTTTTCCTTTTTAGTTTTTTTAGTTAGGTCTGTGCTCCAAGAAATGCTGGTGTCTCATGAGTCTCTCTCTCTTTTTTTTTTTTTTTAATTACCCCTACTGCTGCCGGGTTCCTAAGAAGGACCATGAGAAGGAGGGAAGAATTGTTGCAAATTTTGAGATCAAGGATCAGGGTGAGTTTGTGTTTTGGGTTTTTTTTTTTTTTTCTTATTCACACAGTTACTTTCGTTTTTAGATCATCAGCGTATTTCCTGTCTTGGCCTGAAATATCACTAGCAGTGTCTATCCTGGGTGTTCCTCCTGGTGAATGACGCACCCTGCTCCTGAGTCCCTCACTTAGTCGCCCGCTCCCCCCCCCCCTTTGCCCTTATTCTCAATCAGTACCCAGCTATTCAAGTTTATTCAAGTTTCAGAAAGTGACCAGATGCTTAAATGATCTAGTGCAGGAAGTCTTAACCTGAGGTCTTGTTCCATTTATGAACTGCCAGATAGTCACAAACCTTTTGAAATTGAGACCGAATTTTTGTAAATGTTTGTAAATTTATTTTTTTTAGTGGGAAAAAATGACTATAATTTCATGAGATTGTCGAGTGTACGTGATCCCAAAAAGATCCAGCTCCATTGATCCGGAATTAGGATTTAATAGCTGGGAAGGAGATTTTTACAAGATCAGTGCCAGTGATAATGGACATAGTGTCTCCTGTAATGGAATAATGTGCACCTAATAAAAATTATGTTCATAAAGAATCAGAAGGAAAAATGTAAATAATAAAATATTAAGTAATAGTTATAGTTATGAACAAAAGTCCTCCAGAATATTGTGAGTTCTGCATGAATCTCACTCAGTAGGAGTTTTGAAGACATTTTTCAAGGATTGTGTCCAAAATGTTTTAATTGACTGTAGTGAACAGGTGGAGGGGTGTAGCCACACTTGTTAAGCATCTGTTCTGTACCAAATATTCTGAGTATGTGCATAGATTTCCTTCCTTTGGCTTTGAAGGTGACTTAAGGAATTGGTATGTTCGTTACTGGGGAATCTCGAGAGTGAAAGTGTGTCAGTGTAAGTGGGGAGCTCCAGCTCCAGCACATCTGGTGTATTTTGTTTCTGGCCCACTGATCTTCAGGGTTGGGTCTGTTTTTTCAGTTTTCTTAATAATGGAAATGCGCCCCTTTCCTATCATTCTTTTTTTTTTTTTTTTTTACATTTGGCATTATCATTATATTTCTGGTTATGCAGTTAATGCAGGTTTTTTTGCAAAAAATTCAGCAATCCAGGAAACAGAGAAGGAAGTGAGAATTACATTCTCTAGAGTTAATAATTAAAAAAAATTTTTTTTAAACATTTTATTTTTTTTTTTTTGACAGAGAGAGAGTGTGAGCAGGGAAGGGGCAGAGAGAGAGGGAGATAAAGAGCCTGAAGCAGGCTCCAGGCTCTGAGCTCTCAGCACAGAGCCCGATGTGGGCTTGAACTTACAAAGCGTGAGATCATGACCTGAGCCGAAGTCAAATGCTTAACTGACTGAGCCACTCAGGCTCCTCTAGACTTAATCATTCGTAATATTTTGGTGCGTGGCTGTTTAAATTTTTTTTCCTGTCGGCCGATGTGTCTGTTTTTGTTTCTGCTGAATAAGAACAGTGATTGACAATTGACAATTGAATTGAAGACTCTCTAGCTTTTATTTTGATGGAGAAGAAGTCCAACCCAGATGTGGGTTTTGTTTTACTCTTGAATATGTAGAAAGAAGAGGGAAGTGGTAGTGATTTCTTTTTCATTTAGAAACCTGAATGAGTCACAACTTTTGGGAATATAGAAACACCATCTAAAAATTAATTACGAGGGCCACAAAGACAGACTTTCAGAATTAGATTATTTTAAAGGTTATTTCCACAGAAAATAGCAATAATTTCCTGTGTATACATTCTGTCTTATGAAAACCTATTTTACACATAATATTTCTAAGGACAGATATTAATAACAGAAGGTAGAAGGTTATAGTTACAGATAGTCAAATAAATCACCAATTTACACAGAACAAGAACAAGTTTCTAGTTAATGTTCTCCTCTTGTCGTCTAATTGGGTTGTATTTTCTGAGCCAGATTTATGATGCCGAGTCCTGTCTCTGCAGCTTCTGGGAGGAGGGATATCTCTCCTCTTGTCTGTTTTGCTTATGTTGTTATTTAGGAAGAATTAGGCTCAGGGCTGGACAGTGAAACTTTAGTTAACTTTAGAAGAAAACAGGCCTGAGAAGCATGGATTTTATGATGAAAAAATGAAAGGGTCATTAACTTTTCTTGTTATAGGAGAATAAGGCACAGTAATCTCCATTTTCAATAATAATGGCTAAAACTTAGGTTAAGTAATTATTGTACACCAGTGTTTAAAAAAAATTTTTTTTAATGCTTATTTTTGAGATAGAGACTGAGCGCAAGCGGGGGAGGGGCAGAGAGAGGGAGACACAGAATCCAAAGCAGGAAGGGCTCAAGCTCACCGACTGTGAGATCATGACCTGAGCTGAAGTCAGACACTGAATTGACAGAGCCACCCAAGCATCCCAGTATATATATATATATTTTTTTTAATTTAAGAAATCCCTACACTCAACATGGGGCTCAAACTCACGGCCCTGAGATCGAGAGCCTCATGCTCCTCCGAATGAGCCAGCCAGGCGCCCCTGTCATACCCCAGAATTCTATGCGGGTTTTCTTACTTAGTCTTCAGTGCAGCCATTCTTAGTAGACAGCGTTCCTTCTTTCTTTTATTCTTTTATTGACGAGAAAACAATGGTTGAGAAATTGGTCACTGTCAAGCCCAGATTCACATCCTGAAAGTCAACACTGGAGCCTTTATTTTAATTTCAGATACACTTCCCGCATGCCTGTCTCACTAAGAAATTGATTACGTGTGTCTGTCTTCAATTAATATGGTCTAATACCATCAAACTGATGAGGGCACAGCAGGCCACAGCTGAGCAAACCTTTTGCTTACTGTTACGTAAGCAACTCTTGTTTGTCACAAATGAGTTTTGGTTGAATATTCTTGTGTATACATCTGTACTTCTCTAGCTATTCAAGGACACCTTTCCATAAGGGAATTTTAGGTACAAATTTGCTCCTAACTTACGACCCTGAGATAGTACTTGGGTAGTAATACGGTAACTGAAAAACATGTTTGTTGCCTTTAAGACAAGGAAGACTAAATTTACAAAGGAATGAATTTAAGGCCGCCAGCCACAAAGGCCAAGAAACAACTCAGGTAACCTGTCTTAGGAACTCATAGGAAAGTAATTATAGGCAATACTGTTGGGTCATGACTAGTTTTGCAGAGGCAAATGGAATTTGTCCTGTGAGTTTTATACCCTACAGTTTGTGTCCTCCTAATGTTAGTTGCTAAGTGAGACCAATAGAATCAGGAGAGTATCCTGTCTAAAAAGACAAGTTCAGATACAAAATAAACCCATGTGTCAGAAGACATGAAAAGAAGCAGGATTGAGATTTCATCAATATATCCATGACATTTCTTGGGGGAGTTTCAGCCATTTTTCTTCTCTGCAAAATAGCAGCATATGTAGATCTTGTATAGTTAGTATAATGCATGGCCATGGTTACAACAGTTATGGAGAATACTTAAACAAAAAGAAATTATGACCACAAGAAAAAGAAAACCATTATTGTATACAGATGTATAACTTTCTAAACACTTTATCTATGGACATGTGATTGTCAGTCTTTTCTATATCTATATATCTATATATTCTATATATCATTTATATACTGTATAATTTATAAATAAAATTGTACTATACATCCTGCAAGCTATATTTAGTATTGACAATATATCTTGATTATTTTTCCCAACTTAGCATAGTTTCATAGTGTTCTATTGCATGGGTGTTTTGAATGTGTTAAGAGGTCAGCTTTTTGGGCTCAGGCAATTGAAAATCCTGTCAACTCCTTTGTCTTTTTTTTTTTTTTATGTCTTTTATTTATTTTTGAGAGACCGAGAGAGACAGCGCGAGCAGGGGAGGGTCAGAGAGAGAGGGAGACACAGAATCTGAAGCAGGCTCCAGGGTCCGAGCTGTCAGCACAGAGCCCAACGCGGGGTTTGAGCCCATGAACTGTGAGATCATGACCTGAACCAAAGCCAGACGCTTAACCGACTGAGCCCCCCAGGCGCCCCGACTCCTTTGTCGTGACCAACCTTCTGCAGCCCCAAGCCCGTGAGAGATGTCCTGGCTCGGACCATGCTGCTCTTTCTCAGCCCTGAGAGGCAGGACGGTGGGAGGGAGGGCTGGTCTGGGGAGGACCAGTCGTCCAGCCTCAGTCCCAGATCAGCATCCCCAGTATCAGCCCTGTTGTCAGAAACCTTCCTGAGGGTTTGAGGTGGGAGCCTAGATCCCACAGGTGCTGTGGGGGTGTGGGGTGGAAGGAGGAAGGGAAGAGGTAAAAGTTCCTGGTAGCGTAAGTCAGGATGGGATCCCTGAAGCACTCCTGGTCTAAAGCTTTTTTTTCCCCTTCCCCAGGGAAAGCTCTGACTTTTCTGGATGCTGTGCTTCACCAATGGAGGAACTCCATGGATTATTAATTAGTTCTTACAGTTCTAGAACCATGACTGATGTAAGTTGGTATTTCTGTCTCCTTGAAATATTGTGATTTTTAGGTCATATGAATCTTTTCTTTAATTATCCGAATGCTTTTTGCATAACAGAACCTCAGTCCTGAACCTGCTCCCCAGTTCGTCCTGTTCCAGTAAAGGTGCCAGATAGCCTAGTGTCCTTCCAATGTGCCTGTCCAGTCAGTGTCGTCACACTCATGGAACACATTAGCCAACATCTGTGTGCTCTGTCTTTGATCACGAGCAGGGAAGGGATGAATCTTTGGAGGGAAATGTTTGAACTTCTGTCAGGGAATAACTCGAAGAAATGTCGTTAACAATTAGCACACTTTTACTTGCATACAAGGAAAAACAGCCCTAGACCGATTTCATCTATCGAAGCACCAACGATTTGTTTATAAGGGAAGGAAAAAAAACGGAGAATGAAGACTGTAGACGTTTTGAAAACAGTAGTTACTCCTTTTTCCGGTTAAGGTGCTGATTGGCGGGCATCCGGGAAAGAAGCCAGTCAGGGTGCGGTGCCCTTAGACAGCTGGACGGCCGCCCGGGGAACAGTTGCTGTTGCGTGTGCCTTCTCTGCGGGAGCTTGGGCGCCGCCCTGCGCTGGGGCCCGTGGTGGGCCGTGTCGGGCGGCCCCCTTGTCAGAAGGCCTCGCTCCCAGCTCAGGTGTGCGGCGGGAGGAGTCGGCCATGAGGGGCCCGTCTGGTCATTCAGGCAGCCTCGTGGCCCGAGTCCCCCAGAGAGATCAGATGGGATTTGGGACTTCTTGGTCTCAGCCTCAGTCTCTGGGGGCTTTGCCAGGCTTTTTGGATGTGGGGGCCTGTGAATGGGTCTTTCCAGGGAAAGTGTGGTTCCCTCGTCGATGAACGCCAGTGTCAAAGTCTGTGTGGTTATTGACAAGGATGCACAGATCTTGGTGTGACGTCTGTGTCATATGGAACGAGGAGGGCGTTAGCAAGAGGTGGTTGTTGGTGGCAAGAAGGTGACCGAGATCTCTAAATCCTGGACGATAGCAGGCTTCCAGAACTAGGAAAGTCTTCAGAAGTTTTGTTCAACTTAAATGTATAAATATAATGGAGATATTAATCTCATATCTATATAATCATAGGAACTGAATGCAGCTAATAAAAACGTGTTCATAAGATGTATACGAAAAAATGCTTACGTTGTCTTATGAAGTGCTTTACTTGAGGCTCAATGATAATCTTCAATTTATTGGAAATCATTTTACTGAAGTAGAGATTTCACAGGGCATTTGGGAAAAAAAGTTTTCTTATTTGTGTTTTCTGTTCCTTAAAGCTTTAAAGGGAAAAGGTGGTCTAGCAGTTTTACGTAAAGAATTTATGAGGGGGGCACGTAGCAGGTTGTATGTATGTTTACATACTCATAAACAGCCCGCCCCCCCTTTATTTAATAGAAGAGAAACTGGGATTATTTTATATATTACCAGACAAGTCTGGAAAGCTTAGATATCTCACAGTATCCGAGAGCTGTTTTCTGCTACGACAGGATTCGGCTAGAACATGTAAACACTCCGCGTTAGTCATACCCATTTCTTTACTTTCCTCCACCTGTAGGTGTCACCGGCCTCCAGCCCACTTGATGGTTACATTTTCCTCTTCTTGCAGTTTATCCTTCAGAATCCTTCCCCCGCCCCTTGGAAATATTTTCTTAAATTCTTAAATTTCTTTAATTCACAAGTAATGTATGGGTTTTTGGTTTTAGGGCTTGGTGACTTTCAGGGACGTGGCCATCGACTTCTCTCAGGAGGAGTGGGAGTGCCTGGACCCTGCTCAGAGGGACTTGTACGTGGATGTGATGTTGGAGAACTATAGTAACTTGGTCTCGTTGGGTAAGGTCATCTGCCTGAAATACTTCAGAATCTTTTCTCTGCACCATTGGCTTTCTCTGTGGGATTAGAGGGCCGTCTTTGAAGAGACCAGGTCAGTTTCTTCTCCCTGTTCTCAAAGGGACGACTTGATGTTTGTTGGATTAGAAATGGGGTCAGCAAGCTCCTTGATTGTCCCACACCTTCACACCTTCTTCCTCTGGCTCTTCCTGCAATGGCTTCTCTTCTTTACAAGGAGCTGGATTTGCATTATGGGGCATTCAGTTCATAACCGTGGTCAAGGAAGCCAGGTTCCGTGCTGTGTTTAACTTCAGTGTGTCTACAGGTTATCTGTGTGCTTGCTGCCCAGAGTGTGACTGTTAATGTTGGAGGAGCCATAGGAAGACCAGGGCAGAGTTCGTGAGGGAGATGGGCAGGGCCCAGATGGTAGGCAGTTTTGTTGGTTTGGGGGAGGATTGTGGATTGTTTTCTCAGTGATTGGAAGACTTGATTTGGTTTAGTGAGGCTTTGTTTATTTTCGAAAGAGAGTGTGTGAGTGAGTGGGGGAACGGCCGAGAGAGGGAGAGAGAATCCCAGTTAGGGGCTTGAGACGCGGGGCTTGATCTCACTGAGCCAAAATCAAGAGTCAGCTGCTCAACCAACTGCGCTCCTAGAGTGCCCCATTTTAGCTTTTTATTATTAAGTATTACACACATACCTAACATCAGTTTCTTTTACCACCTTCTTTTTTTTTTCTTTTTCAAAATTCTATTTAAATTCTAGTTAGTTGATATATAGTGTCATATTGGTTTCAGGAGTAGAATTTAGTGATTCATCACTTACATACATAAGTGAATGAAGTAATGAGTGAATAAAATAATGAAAAAAGAAATACAGTTGTCATGTCTTATCCTAGACATACAGAACAGAGTCTACATTTACACAAGATCCCTGGATGATTAAAAAAAAATTTTTTTTTAATGCTTTTTATTTATTTTTGAGAGAGAGAGAGAGAGAGTACGATCAGGGGAGAGTCAGAGAGGGAGACACAGAATCCGAAGTAGGCTCCAGGCTCTGAGCTACAGTCAGCACAGAACCCGATACGGGGCTCAAACCCACAAACCTTGAGATCATGACCTGAGCTGAGGCCAGACGCTTAACTGACTGAGCCACCCAGGCGCCCCCCTGGGTGATTTTTATACACATTAAAGGAGCACCGCTGTTAGTTTTTGACCCATATGCAAAGAGTGCATCTAGAAACAGGGTCCTGATGTCCTCTGACTTTCAGAAGAGCCCCTCCACTTTATGTAGTGGAGGACTGAGTAAACAATTCATTTCCTTCTACGTGAGCACGTTCCTTTACTTTCAGCACGTTGAAAGTTGAAAGTTGCAATCTGTGAATCTTGTGTTTTACAGAGTTAAACTCTACATTGAATTAAATCCTGAAAACGTCTCCTGAAACTTCCCATTAGCAAAATAACAACAGTGACAACGACAATATTAACGACACAGTGGTAACTATAAACCAGGCTGTGTTGTTTTCTCTTTTTTAAGTTTATTTATTTTGAAAGAGAGAGTATGTGTGCATGTGAGAACTGCGGAGGGGCAGAGAGAGAGAGGGAGAGAATCCCAAGTAGGCTCCATGCTGTCAGTGCAGAGCCTGACTTGGGGCTCGATCCCACAGACTGTGAGATCATGACCTGAGCCAGAACCAAGAGTCAGATTCTCAACCAACAGAGCCACCCAGGTGCCCCAAACTGTGTTCTGTGCAGAGCAAGTACATTAGCGTAACTAACTTCTACAACATCCCCACGAGGCAGGTGTTGCTTTCATCCCCTTTTTAGAGATGAGAATACAAAGACACGGACAGTGTCAGTGACTTCCCAGGGCCACATAGCCAGTGGGAGGGAGTTGGCAGCCATGGAGCCTGTAAGGAAGTCTGGCTCATGAATCTGGATGCTGACCCTTGAATATGGATTTAAAAAATATTTGTGGCGAAATTCGTGAAGTATTCATTAGGAAAACCACTGATGCAGGTGTTTGAATTGTTAGTTAAACTGGCTGTTCTTTTCATGGGACACCACTTTGTTTTTGAAAGAATGCCTAACAGACAAACTATTATTACTTAGACTTAGGTAGTTAGAAAACTTTTCTTATAAGTGGGCCCACTACTTCAAA
This sequence comes from Suricata suricatta, assembly GCF_006229205.1. Classification (NCBI taxonomy): domain Eukaryota; kingdom Metazoa; phylum Chordata; class Mammalia; order Carnivora; family Herpestidae; genus Suricata; species Suricata suricatta. Next base: position 47,593,316 of record NC_043715.1, read on the forward strand.
GACAAATAACAGTATTTTTTTTGTCAGTGATAGAACTCAGACTTCCAAGTCAAAATTAGAATTGTGTGAAACTTTTATCTACCATTTTGAGCTTTTACAACTCCCTGATACATAACATGTTTCTGATGAGATAGATGGTTGGATTAACAAGTGATTTTTATTACTTATTTGTTTATTTATTTTTAAATTTTTTGTTAATGTCTTACTTATTTTTGAGAGAGAGACAATGTGAGCAGGGGCGGGTCAGAGAGGGAGGGAGACACAGAATCTGAAGCAGGCTCCAGGCTCTGAGCTGTCAGCACAGAGACTGACGCGGGGCTCGAACCCACGAACGTGAGATCATGACCTGAGCCGAAGCCGGACGCTTAACCGGCTGAGCCCCCCAGGCGCCCCAACATATGATTTTTAAAATATTATGTAATGAAATAAGTGAACATTTCGAAGATCTGCATAACTCTGTGAACCACCATTTTCACAAGACCAGTGCATGATATTACAAAATTATGCCTGGATAAGAGATCATCCAAAGTGCACTGGATCAGAATAACAGTCACATATACATGGGAGGCTAGATTTTCCTCATCTGCTTAAGTCACAAGAGCATATTGCCATAGACTGAATGCAGAAGCAGATATGAGAATCCAGTTGACTTCTGTTAAGCCATATATTAAAGAGAGCCACAAAAAATTAAGATTGTACTTATTTTTTGTTTTAGAAAAAGGTAATTTTCATAAATTATTGTGTTGACAATGATTCATTATTTTCAAGTGAATTAATAAATATCTTTAATTTTTCAGTTTTAATTTCTAATACGGTAAATATTAGAAAGTCTAACCCACATAAACAAAAGCTCTTTTGAGTCCTCAGTAATTTTTCTTAACATTTATTTATTTTTTTAAGTTTTCTTTCAACTTCATATATAGTTTATTGTCAAATTGGTTTCCATATAACAGCCAGTGCTCTTTCCCACAGGTGCTGTCCTCTATGACCATTACTCCCCTTCCTCCCCCCCTATTTATTTTTTTAAGTGTTTTTATTTTTTTGAGGGGGGGAACAAGTGAGTGAGGGGCGGGGAGAGAGAGGATCCGCATAGGCCCTGCACTACCTGCGTGTGCCTGAAGCGGGGCTCACGCCCCCTGTGGAGCTCGGACCCCCGAACTGTGAGGTCATGACCTGAGTGAAAGTTAAATGCTTAACCAACTGAGCCACCCAGGTGCCCTGATCTTTTTTAACATTTAAAAAGTAGTTAAAACTATTTTCACTTACTAATATTGTTTTTTTTAATGTTTTTATTTATTTTTGAGAGAGAGACAGCGTGAGCAGGGGACGGTCAAGAGAGAGGGAGATACAGACTCTGAAGCAGGATCCACGCTCTGAGCTGTCAGCACAGAGCCTAACGCGGGGCTCGAACCCATGAACTGTGAGATCATGACCGGAGCCAAACTTGGACACTTAACCGACTGAGCCATCCAGGCACCCCAATCACTAAATATTGTTAAGCCTTCCTTGCCAAGTAATTGTAATATAAACTCTTGCACGGCAGTTCAGATTGGTTAAACTAAATTCAAGTTTACTGAACTATTTATTGATGCTAAGCTATACAAAAGTACACTGCATTTAGTTTCTACTTGGCCATCTCAAGGTAGTTGTAAGATTAGTTTGCTCAGTTTAAATACTCTGACTTCCTTTTGGATGTACACACAGTCCTTATACCCAAATATTCATGTATACAAAGAAATGCAACATTGTTAAATAAAGCAGCAGTAGTTACTGCACTTCATCCCTGACCAGTTTTACATGCTTAAAATTACTTCCCACAGACATATCCACAGTACTCCTCTACCCTTTAGTAAGTCACCTAAAATGTTACAAAATCACCATTAGACAAAAATACTAACCTTGTGTATTTTGTATTGCAAATACACTTATGCATGAGCCAGCCAAGAATTCACCAGTAATTAAGAGCATGAGGGATTCTGAGACCAACAAGTCTCACGACTGCTGCACCAGATGATGAGTCTTTCCACATACAGTCTTGTATGAGAGGCAGCACAAGCAGGGGGGAGGGGCAGAGAGAGAGGGAGACCAGAACCGGAAGCAGGCTCCAGGCTCCGAGCTGTCAGCACAGAGCCCGACACGGGGCTTGAACCCACAAACCGTGAGATCATGACCTGAGCTGAAGCCGGCCGCCCAACCGACTGAGCCACCCAGGGGCCGCTCCACATATGGTTTTTGTGAGGCCTCCGATGAACGCCTCGTTCCACCCAGTCTGGGTTGGTACTCCAACTACCTTGTGGACAGTCTCTGTACGGATGCATAAATTAATATTTTGTTACAGATCCAAGTGGGGAATCCCCGCATGGATTTCTGGGACTACGTTGCATGGCTCCTTTACTTACTAAACCTAGAGCTACAAATTCTAGCTACCTTAGCAGCCCTGAACTCAGATACCCAGTATCCTTTGCCCAGTGAAACCACTGCTCTATATTTGGACTTCATTTTCCCGAACCTTGTTTTGGAGGACGCAGCCAGGCAGAGAGGGTGAATATAAAGTTGTCTGATAAATCTTCTCTAAAAGTTTTTTCAGCCCTGTGTCTAGTATATTTTGTAGCTTTATAGCTGTTCGTAGCGTGAGAGTAAGTCTAATACCAGAGTTTTCTTCATGGCCGGGGCTGGAACTCTCTCATCTTCATTTTGAAGACTACTTTATGCTTTATATAGAACTCCAGGTTGAAGGCTTTCTTTCAGCCATTAAAGATACCATCCCATTGTCTTGGAGCTTCCGTTGTCGGGGTGTGAAGTCAGCCCTAACTCTGAAAGTTGTTCTCAGCTTTAAGGCCCCTCCCCCCCATTGCCTCCTTTTATTATTTTTCCTTTATTTTCAGTTTTCAACGGTTTGATTCCCAGTTGTTTCTTTTCTCTGTATTTATCCTGCTTGCAGTTTGCTGAAAGTAGATTTCTTATTCATACATTTCATACATTTCAAGAATATTTCAGTGACCATCTTTTCAAGTATTTGTTTGGCCCTATCCTCTTTCTGGAACTGCTGTTGTCTGAAGGTGGATTGTTTAATATTGTTGCACAGATTGGACTCTCTTTTTTCCCCTTATCCTTTTTCTATTTGTGTTTCAGTTTGGGTTTTTTTAGTTAGAGAATTTTCCTCTTATATATAAATTTTATGTAAATTTCCTTTGCTGAAATTTTCCATCTGTTGTCTATCTTTTCTTCCCGAATCAGCAAAATGTAATTGAATGGGCTTGCCTACTGATTCTAATATCTGTGTTATCTATTCTTTGTCTCTTTTGTGCTTTTCGTGGGGAGACAGTTGGGGAGGGCGATTTTAGGTCACACTTTCCCTGTTCCTTACCTGCCGCATAATTTTTCATTGTGTGCCAGACATTTTGAAGACCAGGAAAGAATAGATAGTTCCCTGCCCCTAAAACTGTAGGCCCATTTCTCAGTCAACTATTTAGGAGGAGGGGCTGGTAACCCAGATCCCACCAGGCGTGGAGCTGAGCTGGGACTGGGTCATAGCTCTCTTGAATGACCACTGATGCTTATTTCTTTGATTGTATCAGGATTTGAGCTAAGTGGAGGTCTATTAACCTAAGTTAATATTAACCTAAGTGGAAGTTCTAGTAACAGTTTTAGTTGGTTTTGTTTCACATGTTTCAATTTCAGTAGAGCCTTGGAACTTAGTAGATTTCTCTGCTTTTAGCCCAACACTAATAACTCAGAAAAATTCCTGTGGAGTATTATCTAGCTTAATGTTTTTGGTTTGGTTTGTTTCCCCCTCCCTGTTTGTTTGTTTGTTCAAGTGTAGTTGACATACAATGTTAGTTTTGGGTGTGCTTGATTTTGAAGATTCGAGTTCATCATGCCAACCTACACAGTTGTGAAAACGTTCAGCCGAACCCCACCTGGGCACATAAGAACTTGCTTGATAGAAGGGCATTTTGTTTAAGGGGTCATCCACACAGGAGGATAAGGAACTTGTTAAAGTGATATTTGTGAATCTTCCAGAAAACTGTCAGATTGTACGAACTGAAAAGTGAAAACTGAGATTGTGGTTCCAACAGGATAGAGATGTGATGCTTAGGAGTGAGCTCAGGAAGTCTTATAACCTAGTTCTTATATGGGTATTATTATTATTTTTTATGGGCATTATTTCTAATTTGCCTTGTATTTCTACTGTTGAGGGTTTTTAAATTTTTCTTCTGGTAAACAGAGTAAAATACATGTTTTTCTTGTTTTCTTTCAGATTTGGAGTCAACATATGGGACCAAAAATAAAATTTCAGAAAAAGACATTTTTGAAATACATTTTTCCCAATGGGAGAGGATGGAAAGAAGTAAAACTCTCGGCCTTGAGGCCTCCATTTTCAAAAATAATTCTAAGTGCAAAAGCAAATTGGGGGGAATACAGGGACATCAAGAGGGATACTTTAGTCAAATGATAATTAGGTATGAAAAAATGCCCACTTACAGAAAAAGTAAATCTTTTCGTGTACATCAAAGAATTTGTAATAGAGAGAAATGCTGCATTTGTAAGGAATGTGGGAAGGCTTGTAGTCATGGCTCAAAGCTTGTTCAACATGAGAGAACTCATATGACTGAAAAACACTTTGAATGTAGCGAATGTGGGAAGGACTTTTTTAGTGCCTGTCAGCTCACTGTGCATCAGAGGTTTCACACTGGTGAGAAACCCTATGAATGTAAGGAGTGTGGGAAAACCTTTAGTTGGGCATCTAGTCTTGTTAAGCACGAGAGAATCCATACTGGTGAGAAACCCTATGAATGTAAAGAATGTGGGAAGGCTTTTAGTCGTGGCTACCACCTCACTCAACATCAGAAAATTCATATTGGTGTGAAATCTTATAAATGTAAGGAATGTGGAAAGGCCTTTTTTTGGGGCTCAAGCCTTGCTAAACATGAGATAATTCATACAGGTGAGAAACCTTATAAATGTAAAGAATGTGGGAAGGCCTTCAGTCGTGGTTATCAACTTACTCAGCATCATAAAATCCATACTGGTAAGAAGCCTTATGAATGTAAAGTATGTGGGAAGGCTTTTTGTTGGGGCTATCAACTTACTCGACATCAGGTATTTCATACTGGCAAGAAACCCTATGAATGTAAGGAATGTGGGAAGACCTTCAATTGTGGCTCCAGTCTTATTCAACACGAGAGAATCCATACTGGCGAGAAACCCTATGAATGTAAGGAATGTGGGAAGGCCTTCAGTCGTGGCTACCACCTCACTCAACATCAGAAAATCCATACTGGCGAGAAACCTTTTGAATGTAAGGAATGTGGGAAGGCTTTTAGTTGGGGGTCAAGCCTGGTTAAACATGAGAGAAATCATACTGGTGAGAAGTCCTATGAATGTAAGGAATGTGGGAAGGCCTTTGGTAGTGCCTATCAACTTACTCGACATCGGGTATTTCATACTGGCGAGAAACCCTATGAATGTAAGGAATGTGGGAAGGCCTTCAGTCGTAGCTACCACCTCATGCAACATCAGAAAATCCATACTGGCGAGAAACCTTTTAAGTGTAAGGAATGTGGAAAGGCCTTTAGTTGGGGATCAAGCCTTGTTAAACATGAGAGAATCCATACTGGTGAGAAGTCCTATGAATGTAAAGAATGTGGGGAGGCCTTTGGTAGTGCCTGTCAACTTACTGCTCATCGGAGATCTCATACTGGCGAGACCCCTTCTCCATGTAAGGACTTTGGGAAGACCTTTGTTCATGGCTCAAATCTTGTTCAACACAAGAGAACTTACAGTAATGATAAACCTTATGAATATAAAGAATGTGGGAAAGCCTTTATATGGACAACTTACCCAAATGAGACAATTGATACTGATGAAACTTTATGTTGAAGAAATGTGAACACAATTTTTATGTGTATGAACAACTTAATATGAGGAGAATCTTACTCTTGAGAAATTATAAATGTAGGGGAATGTGTAAAAGCCTTACCTGTGTGTGGATGGTTTACTTGGTACATCAGCAAATTCATACTAGTGAGAAATGCTTTGACTGTAAGGAATATGAAACAACCTTTAGGATTTTGTACAATCTTGAACATCAACTTATACTGATGTGAAACCATTCAGATGTAAGGAACATGTGAAGATCTTTACTCACGGCACAAAGTCTGGTAAAAATTAGAGAATTCATACTCATTAGAAACATTTTAAGGAATGTGGGAAAAACCTAAACTCAATTAAATTTTTGCTCTGTGAATTAGAGAACTCATACTCCTGTGAAATATTATGAATGTAAGGACTGTGGGAAGGCTTAGAGATGTGATAACTATCTTAGAGTACATAATAGAGTCCATCCAAATGAGAAACTCTTTAAATTGGGATGCAGGACGGCCCTTAGACGGGTCTTACTAAAACTTGTCTAGAGACTAGTGCCAGTCCACAAGGTTACCTGTCCATCATGAGATGAATGCAGAAAGCAAGAGTAATGTTTGGAAACTTTTATAGCAATTTGATATTGCCATAAAATTATCATTGTATTTTATGAAATTATCAATCAGTTCATGAATGATTAGAAACTAAGGAGTTTGACCTTCCCCAGAAATAACGTGAGAGACAACATTCACAGTTCTAAAAACATGAGACAAGTCACAATACGATTTAATTAGAATAAGAAACCCCTCACTTGTCATCTCTCTGATTAGAATAGCAGAATATTCACACTATCGGAACATTTGGTTAATGTGAAACACAACTTCCTTATGCCTATAAAAGCATACAGAATTTTATAACAAATATGTTCATTTAACGAAAAGTATAGAAACTTTCTTTTTTTGTTGTTTATTTTTGAGAGACAGAGCACAAGTTGGGGAGGGAGACAGACAGACAGAATCCAAAGGAGGCTCCAGGTTCTAAGCTGTCAGTACAGAGCCCAATCTGGGGCTCAAACTCACGAACCATGAGATCATGACCTGAGCCAAAGTCTGCACTTAACAGACTAAGCCACACAGGTGCTCTTATCCAGTCTTTTTTTAAACTTAACCAGATTCCTTAACCAGCATAACCCAAAGGAAATCCCTCCCTCATGGCAGGAACCATACTTACTGTCATCACAATTTCACTTCCTTACTATCTGTGGGATGTTGGTGGGCAAAATGCTTCTTCCCTCTGGATATCATTAAAATGCTGGGGAGAGGGGCAGCGCCTGGGTGGATCAGTCGGTTGGGCATCCGGCGCTTTGGCTCAAGTCATGATCTCATGGTCCGTGGGTTCAAGCCACATGTCAGGCTCTGCTGACAGCTGTCTCTCTCAAAAAGAAATAAAAAACATTAAAAAAATTAAATGCTGGTGATGGTAACTAAGTCCTGTTGCAGAGATTGGGTGGATTTAGTATACATCTGGTCCTTGGAAGAATATCTGGTATGTAGTGTGCGTTCAATACAAATTTGTTGCTGTTCTTTTTTTTTTTAATGTTTATTTTTGAGAGAGAGACAGAATGTAAGCAGGGGAGGGTCTGAGAGAGAAGGAGAAAGAACCAGAAGCAGGCTTCAGACTCTGAGCTGTCAGCACAGAGCAGATGGGCTCAAACCCATGGGCTGCAAGATCATGACCTGAGCCGAAGTCGGACACTCAACCAACTGAGCCACCCAGGCGCTCTGCCTGCTGTTCTTTATCCTCATCATTAGTGTTACTGCTAGTGAGTTCTTATGAAGAGAATGCTCATTGGTGTAATGAATTTAGAAAAACTTTCATAGCCACACATCCACTTGAATTTCATATAGTCCATTGTGGATAAAATCTAGAAAAACAAAAAACTCGAGAGGGTTTTTATTCAGTTTATCCCTTAAGCTGTGTAAAAAATGAAGACAAAAGAAATGTGGATTTAGAAAGTGTTAACATGTTGGGAATGTACCTCTTGAAGAGAAAGGAGAGGTGTAAAGCAATTTGCCTGTGATGAATCCCAACAGCGAGGCAGCTAGTAATTAAAATTCTCTGCTCACGTTTCAAGATAAGTTACAAATTGAAACAAAAAATTGTCCATTTGGGAATTCTTTCTTCATATATTACGACATTCCAGACACTCAAAAATTTAAAGAGTAGTGTAATGAATATCCATATATTCTATTTAGAATCAGTAATTGTTAACATTTAGTCATATTTGTTTTCTCTCTGATTTTATATGTACATACGTGTATGTATACTCACGTTATTTGACTTATGATGTAGAAATCATGATACTTTGTTCCTGAACATATCAACATGCATCTTTTAAGAATAAGAACACTCGAGCATCTTCTCTATATTCATACATTACATTTGGTTGTCATGTCTCTAGATTTTAATCTTGAACAGATTAAAAAATTTTTTTTCTTAACATTTATTTTTAAGAGAGAGAGAGAGAGAGAGAGAGAGAGACAGTGCGTGAGCAGGGAAGGGGCATTGAGAGAGGGAGACACAGAATCTGAAGCAGGCTCCAGTCTCTGAGCTGTCAGCACAGAGCCCAACACAAGGCTGAAACTTAAATTCGTGAGATCATGACCTGAGCCGAAGTCGGATGTTTAACCAACTGAGCCACTCAGGCACTCCTTGAACAGACTTTTTGAAACATTAAGGAAAACTGGTTTATAGAATATCATGCATTCTAGAATTTTTCCTTCCCTCATGGTAAAATTTAAGTGTGCCTCTATCCTTTGTATCTCTCATAAAGTCAAGTTAGAGCCAGAGGCTTAAAAATTTTGGCTAGAATACATCATAGGTGGTGATATACTTCATATTGCAACACACCAGCAACACATAGTTCCCAATTCTCCCACTATCGCCAAAACTAAGTTTGCTCATTTGGTGATTGCCAAGCTCTCCATCATAAAGATCCATTATACAACTAAGGTTGGTGGACCTTGGCCAACTACTTTTGAAAATGTGGTCATAATGTATATATAAGTTCTGAATTAAAGAGGAAATTGAAACAGTTATAGATTGTTCGAAAAATGATGATGAAATTGTGTACCAGAACTTGTAGAATGTGCCTGAAGCTCTGTTCCTTGGAAAATGCCTTTTAAAATGTCTTGGAGAAAACCAAGATGTCTCTGGCCAAGTGGAGGACCAGAACTCTGCCTTGTTTTCCTGGTGTCTGCATCGTCCTTGTCACACGGAACTGAGAAGCGATAAAATCAAACCCTAAGCCAATATACAGAAGCAATTTATACAACTAAAAGTGTCCCAGAACTTCTGAAACTATGTGTCAAAAATTACCAGTACTGAATAGTGCTTCAGAAACTCGGATTCTCTCGTTAAAGAAACTTAGGAAGTAGCACTTACTAAAGCCTCTCTTAAGGAAAAATCAAAAGCACGTTATCAACTTATTAGAAAACTAAAGAGTGTTCTAGTGAGTAAAGTTGTTTAACTACCTTTAAATTGGTGTATCTCAAACTTTGCCATGGAAATACTGGTCCCCCTTACATATTTCCATCTTAGGGATATGGAACCATATTGGGAAATGCTCCCATAGCCAGAGGCCCTAAAGTTGGACGTTTCAGTCACCAAGTCTGTTTGTTAGCTATGATGGGATGGCAGTTAGTTAGCATCATGCTCTCAAACAGTTGCCTTCTAACGTTTTCTCTTACTCGTAAGTAAAAATCTTTGTTGTGTCTAAGTCGAAATGGCTCCTGAGTCTTATCAAATGTCATTTCATCATCCCTTCCTGCAATGAACAGTATTTAATGTGATAATTTATATTGACAGATTCTCTTGACTTTTCCCAGATAAACCCAGGTTAATTATTGTCATGTGCATATATTTTGAGGCACTACAGGGTTTCATTTGTTCCTATTTAGAATGTTTACATCTCATGAGTGAGATTGTATAATAGTTTTTTAAGGTATTTTTGTTTTTGTATTGCAATTACCTGGTTTTTAAAACTGTATGATTGTATTGGGTTGTTTGGAATTGGAAATCTCTGATCACATTTCTAGTTCTATCTGTTGATTTTTCTTGTCTTCGAAATTCTGCTCTGGACACAGCAAATTCAGAGTGCACAGCACAGTTCCTTCACGGAGACTGCAGCCATGGTGTACTGGCCGGCCACGAGCCACAGAAAAGGAGCATTCCAACATAGCCCCTCATTGAAAATCCTCCATGATGTGTTCTTGGGAATACTATGTTGGGAGGTCAGAGCTCCTTTTTTAAATATTTTTTTAAATATTTTGGTTTTTTAAATTTTTGAGACAGAGACAGAGCATAAGAGGGGAGGGGCAGAGAGACAGGGAGACACAGAATCTGAAGCCGACTCCAGGCTCTGAGCTGTCAGCACAGAACCTGACGCGGGGCTGAAACCCATTAACATGAGATCATGACCTGAGCTGAAGTCGGAGGCTTAACCTACTGAGCCACCCAGGCGCCCGTGAAGTCAGAGCTCCTTATCAGACTGTTGTGATCATACTTGTCCATCTCTTTCTCCATATACTAGAAGTGGAGTTGTTTGTTCAGGGATATGCTTGTGTTCAACCTTAATTAAGTTTAGTTCTTCCAAATACATTTCTGAACAAACGTACCAACCGGCACCCCCACCAACAGCTGTATGAATGTTCTACTTTCTCTATATCCTTGACAATAGTTGGCATCAGTTTAAAACAATGTTTGCTACTCTGGTAGGTATCGTGGTTTACGTTTCCTTTTTTTTTTTTTTTTCTGATTATTCATTAGATATTTGGATATCCTTGCAATTTCTCCACTGCTTGCTCCTGGCATTGGATGCATTAGATGTGTTGGTTTCACAAAGCATCTGTAAAACATGTAGGACAGGATGTAACACCTAGGCAGTGATAGGCAGTGACTGCGTGTGTGTGTGTGTGTGTGTGTGTGTGTGTGTGTGTGTGTTCATCACGAGCTAGGTGATGGCTGTGGTGGAATCAGTTTTATCTCTGCATCTCTAGCTTCTAGTATGGCTGACAGATTTTTAGACATATACAGGCATGACAATATTCAGGGAGAAGGGTAGGAGAGTTTTTTTTCTTTTTCTTTCTTTCTGTCTTTTTTTCTTTCTTTCTTTCTTTCTTTTTTTTTTTTTTCTGCGACTCTAAGAAGCAAGGAACATTTCCTATTAGCCAACAATGAATGTCTGCTTTTATCCTGATTGTTAAATGGGTCACAGGTAATTTCTGAAATAATCATTGGTATTACTTAAAGTTAATCACAGACTCTTGAAGGTTTTATTTAAATAAATATATAAGGCTTAGAGATTTCATTATCTTTTTTAATTTTTTGAAAGAGCACACAAGCAGGGGTGAGGGGCAGAGGAGAGAGAAGCAGGCTCCATGATTGGTGTGGAGACTGACATGGGGCTCAATCCCATAACCCTGTAATGACCTGAGTTTAAGTTAAGAGTCAGACACTTAGCCACTCAGGAACCCCTTCCTTATCTTTTTATGCATGCATGAAGAAAGAGCCAGTGATCCTTTATTTTAACAACAACAAAAATTTACATGTATACATTTCACAAAATATAGATGACAATTTAAATTAAATGTATATACTAAGACCATCAAACATAATCCCAGACTAATCAGGGTTAGTGTTTATTTCAAAAAGACAGCAAAAATTCTGAAGTATTCAATATTATTAGAACATTTACTAGGAGTTTCTTATTACCTGATTTTGTGTGTATGTGTGAGCAGCTCAGAGCAGCTCCGAGGGGCAGGAGAAATATGAATGGCTTAACCTTGTAAGGTTTTTTTGTTCCCAGAGTCCGAGAAGCCTACTCTTTTAAGTTTAACTCCTGGAATTCTGTTAGTTTCAAGGATGAGAAGACCAAAGGGACAATGTGGAAATGAAGTCAAAGGTGTAAGTAGAATTGGGAGGGAGGGAATGTATTTGCTAAGTTTATTTTCATAGCACTAAATTCAAAAGAAGTGGTATTTTCTCCTCTTTCCTATACAGTGACTCTTCAGAGACAACTACATTTTTCATCTCCTGTATTCTTGGGCAGATATTCTGTGTAAATTAGCAGAATGTATTGCCTCAGAGTAGACATTCAAGACTTGAAAATATTCCATTAATGCTTCATAATTCAGTGTCCCCCATACACCATTATTATGGATTTCACCAATAAAAATTTTGATTCAGTTTACTGTTACTATTCCTGAGTGTTTACTGTGGAGGAAAGAGTCTGCATTATCCTTGGTCACAATTTCTAAATATGATCCGTGCTTAATGCTTGCTTTCTGTGCCTGGTGCTCAAGAGATTTTGTGACCACCATCACCATAGGGATTTTCTTCACTTCTGTGTAGAATTTTTGATTTTCTATTCATTTACCTGGTGGAAAACCTCTAGTTGCTTTCTTAGAAGGGGTGATGTTGAAATCCTGTGGTTAAGAGAATTACCCCACCCTTCTGTTTCTATTGTCTCTTTATTCGAGCCCCATTGTGTTAAATTTTTGCATATCTATAAATGCTTGCTTTTAAAAGCCTAGCTCTTGAGGTAAATGCCTGATGTCTAAGTGCTACACCAGACGTGGACCAGTTGATCCCATTGCCCACCAGGCATCGCTCTCCCTGCTGAATACAGTGCGGGGGTTGGCAGATGTTTTTTTCTGTACAGGGCCTGCCGGTCAGTGTTGTAGCTCGGGAGGGTGCCTGTCACATCTCCTGAGCCCTGAGGCTGTAGCAGGAAAAGAAGCCATAGATAATATGTGAATGATTGGGCATGGCTATGTTCCAATGACATTTCATAGGACATTGGATCTTAGAACTTTCAACTTCCACAAAGGACTGTCCTTTGATTTCTCCCAACATTGAAAAATGTAAAAACCCCATCCCCTCAAAACGCAAAAACCATTCTTATTCTTTGCTGATTGGCCATAGCCAGACAAAAAACGGCAGTGGGCCGTAACATTCTGTCTCCTTTCATAGATGAATAACTGAAAAGTCAACAATCATGCTTTAACGGACATTTTATTTGACCTTTGGAGATGGACTTAGGAAATTCCAAATATAACTAAGCATAAAATAACACATTATGATGAGTGATAATGAAGAAAAAGGATTTTTTTTTTGAGAACCAGTGATGGGTGATCTTGATTTAAATGTGGATATAAAAAAGGCCTATAAGAGAAATTAATAAATATGCTGCAATTTGAAAGATGAGAGCAAATTCTTGCGGCAAAGACAAGGGGGAAGAGAATTCCTGGGATCACAAGTCCCCAAGGAGAGAAAGTGCTTGAGACTCAGAGGAACTGGGGGAGGTTCAGGGGTGCGGGGAACGTCAGTGCTGGGTGTTCACCTCGTCCCCCCCCCCCCCCCCCCCCCGTCTGTGGAAGCTTAGTTCTGATTGAAATGTTTAAATGTCATTTGGCTGGGTCCCCTTTTTAAGAGTTCCTTTAGACAGCTTATGTGGGTCACTGACAGGAAATGGCAGAATTGCTGAGCCCATGTGTGCCTGAGATTTCTTTCTTTTGCTCTGTTATTAGTCTGGATTCTCCAGAGAAACAGAACCAACAGGATAGATAGAAAGATTAGTTAGATGATAGATAGATAGATAGATAGATAGATGACAGAAAGATAGGATCTATAGATTTCTGTATATTTATGTCTGTCTGTCTGTCTATCTAGTGAGCTAATAGGATGGAGAGGGAGAGGTAGGCAGGCCAAGAAGTCCCAAGATCTGCATTTGACAAACTGGAGACCCCGGAGACTCGGCCATACACACGTGGTGCCAGTTGGAGTTTGAAGGCGAGAGCTGGCGATGCGGTAAGTTCCAGCTGGATCTGGGTCAGACAGCAGCAGGAGACTGATGTCCTAGCTTCAAGGCGAACACACAGGACTCTTCCTTATTCAGCCTTTTCATTCTCTGCAGGCTTCCCATGGCTTGCCTGTGGCCTCCTCTCACGGGGGAGGGCAGTCGGCTTGCTCAGTCCCCTGGGTCAGGTGTTCGTCCAGACAAGACACCCTCACAGACACACCCAGAAATGGCGTTTAACCAAATCCCTGAACACGTGTGACCCAGTCAAACTGGCAGATAAGATGAGCCGTCACAGCTCTCTTAAGATAGGAGGGTTTTGGCTCAAGCAATAGATGCTGTCAGTGTTTTATTCCAGTGACAACGTGCCTGTCCCATGGTTGTGTTTCAGGGCCTTCGGGGCTTAACCACTCTTTTTTTGGTTTTTTGGGGTTTTTTTTTAAGTAGTTTATTGTCAAATTGGTTTCCATACAACACCCAGTGCTCTTCCCCTTAAGTGCCCTCCACCATCACCACCACCTCTTTTCCCCCCTCCTCCTTCCCCCTCATCCCTCAGTTCATTCTCAGCATTCAATAGTCTCTCGAGTTCTGCATCCCTCTCTCTCCCCAACTCTCTCTCCCTCCTCCGCTCCCCCTGGTTCTCCATTAGGTCTCTCCTGTTTTCCTGCTAGACCTATGAGTGCAA
>NC_043715.1:47607823-47622681 GCF_006229205.1 Suricata suricatta
CATGACACCCTCAAGGTCCATCCACTTTCCTACGAAGGGCCATATGTCATTCCCTCTCATTGCCATGTAGTACTCCATCGTGAATATATACCACATCTTCTTGATCCACTCGTCAGGTGATGGACATTTAGGCTCCTTCCATGTTTTGGCTATTGTTGACATTGCTGCTATGAACATTGGGGTACATGTGCTCCTATGCCTCAGCACTCCTGTATCCCTTGGGTAAATCCCTAGCAGTGCCATTGCTGGGTCATAGGGGAGTTCTATGGATAGTTTTTTGAGGAACCTCCACACTGTTCTCCAGAGCGGCTGCACCAGTTTACATTGCCACTCTTAATATATATAATCTCTAATTATACAAATATTAAAGAAGGAATTATTTTCTTCTTGAGGATGAAGAAACTTGAATTTCAAAATTTTGTCAGCTAGTTAGAATTAACCAGGGTCTAATATCAAATAAATATACTTTAAAAAATACTGCTTATATTACACATTTATATTTTAGGGCAAATCTACAATTTTACAAAATTGGGGAGATCTGTTTTCATACTTAACCTGTTTTTTCTTATTTCTTGAAATCTTGTGAATATCGGTGATTAGACCTCGACATAATTATTATTAACACCTGCCCAGATTCCCAATTTTGGAAATTTGCCTATTCATAATTGTTGATTGTTTGCTAGTATAATTAATCCCATGGAAAATAAGAGTCTTTTACTCTAGTTTATCCATTACCACGAAGTATTCTTTTATTTTTTGCTTGTTTTTGTTTTTAATGTTTATTTACCTACCTCGAGAGAAAGAGAGGCCAGGTACACACGTGCATGAGTGGGACAAGGGCAAAGAGAGGGGGCGAGAGAGAACCCCAAGCAGGCTCTGTGCTGACAGCCTGAAGCCCGAATCAGGGCTTGATGCCACGATCTCACAGACTGTGAGGTCACTACCCGAGCTGCAATCAGGAGTTGGATGCTTACTGACCGAACAACCCAGATGCCCCTGAAGTATATTCTTTTAAATGGGTTGCTGGATTAAATAACTTACTTTTATTTTTTTAGAACATAGTAATTTAAAAAAATTTTTTTTGAGAGAGAGAACTCAGGATCAGAGGAGAGAGGCAAAGGGGGAGAAAGAGAATTGTAAGCAGGCTCAGCATGGAGCCCAAAGCAGGAGTCAGGAGTCAGACTCTTAGCTGACTGAGCCACCCATGTGCCCCTAAAACATACTTATTTTATTTTTTATTTTTTATTTTTTTAATTTTTTTAAATGTTTTTATTTATTTTGAGACAGAGAGAGACAGAGCATGAGCAGGGGAGGGGCAGAGAGAGAGAGGGAGACACAGAATCAGAAGCAGGCTCCAGGCTCCGAGCCGTCAGCACAGAGCCCGACACGGGGCTTGAACTCATGAAAAAACATACTTATTTTACATAAGGACATAAAAAAATACCCTCTAGGAAAGTTGTTTATGAATCATTTTATACCAAGTTAACTTGGATTAACAGTACATAAAAATTATGGTACAATGGATATTATTTTTATAAAAATTTGCCAGTTTTGGGGCGCCTGGGTGGCTCAGTTGGTCAAGCATCTGACTTTGGCTCAGGTCATGATCTCACTGCTTGTGAGTTCAAGCCCCACGTTGGGCTCTGTGTTGACAGCTCAGAGCCTGGCGCCTGCTTAGGATTCTATGTCCCCCCTGCTCACGCTGTTTCTCTCTCTCTCAAAAATAAATAAACATTAAAAAATTTAAAAAATTCTCCAGTGTTTAGGCCAATATGTAATGTTTGACAACATTTCTACTCATGTCATAAGGTCAGATATATTTTCATGAACACATCTATTTTTATTAAATCTCCATTTATAGACTTCGCTCATTCTTTGTCAAATCAGTGTTTATCTGTGTATTGCTGTCTATGAGCGCTTCCTGAGGTGCCTGGCTGGCTCAGTTGGTACAGCAGGTGACTCTTGATCTCAGGGTTGTGAGTTTGCACCCCACACTGGGTATAGAGATTACTTAAAAATAAAATCTTTAGGGGCGCCTGGGTGGTTCAGTCAGTTAAGCATCCAACTTCAGCTCAGGTCATGATCTCATAGTTTGTGAGTTCAAGCCCCGCGTCGGGCTCTGTGCTGACAGCTCAGAGCCTGGAGCCTGCTTCCGATTCTGCGTCTCCCTCTCTCTCTGCCCCTCCCCCACTCACACACATACACACTCTCTCTAAAAAATAAACAATAAAAAAATCTTTAAGAAGACTGCTTATTAATTCAGTCCAATAATATTTTTTCTCCTTTATGGAACAAAAACTTTCTGCTTAATTTACTTTTAACTTTGCTCAAGGGGATATTGAAAAAGGAATGTTATTATTCTCACAATTAGTCTGTTAATTATGTACTTGATTTCTACTGGATGTCATACACTCACATCAAGAGTCATAATAACCTTGATTTACATTTTGTAAATAACTTTGGTAGTCTGTGTTTTCTTCATTATTTTTCTTATTGTGGTAAAATATGTAACATAACTTCACCATTTTGACAGTTTTTACGCACACAGTTCAGTAGCGCTGAGTACACTTACACTGTGCAACTATTCACCTCCAGACTCTTCCATCATCCCAAACCCAAACTACGTGCTTTAAATTAAACAGTAACTCCCCACTGCCACAGCCTCTGCTCTCCCAATTCCTGGTAACTAGTATTCTACTTTCTGTCTCTATAAGTTTGACAATTCTAGGTACTATATATAAGTGGAATCATACAATATTTGTCATTTTGTGCCTAGTGTATTTCACTTAGCCTGGTGTTTTCAAGATTTATCCATGTAGCATATTTCACCATTTTCCTTTTTTAAGGATAAATAATATTCCACAACACACACACACACACACACACACACACACACACTTTTTAATCCATTTATCTATTGTGGACATTGGGTTCTTTCTACCTTTGGCTGTTGTGATATAATGTGAATATTGGAGTACAATGCTGTGAGCATTAGGGTACAAATATCTGTTGAGGTCCCTGCTTTCATTTCTTTGGGGTTTACACTAGAAGTGGGATGGAAATTCTATATTTAAAATTTTGAGGAGCCATCATATTGTTTTCCATAGCAACTGCACCGTTTTACATTCCTACCAACAATGCACAAATGTTGCTGTTTCTCAATGTCTTCACCAACACTTATTTTTTTCCAAAAAAAAATTTAATGTTTATTTTTGAGAAAGAGAGAGACATACACACACACAGAATCCAAAGCAGCTCCAGGCTCTGAGCTGTCAGCACAGAGCCCAACATGGGGCTCAAACTCACAGACCACTGATCATGACCTAATCCAAAGTCAGATGTTTAGCCAACTGAGCCATGCAGGCACTCCTCTTTTTCTTTTTTTAAATAGCCATCCTGCTGGGTATGAAGTGGTATCTATTTATGGTCTCAACCTGCATTTCTTTAATAATTAATAACATTGATCATCTTTTCATGTGCTTATTTGCCATTTGCATATCTTCATGGGAGAAATATCTATTAATTAGCTCATTTTTAAATTGGGTTGTTTGTAAAAAAAAAATTGGGTTTGTTGCTAAATTGTAATTCTTTACATATTCTGGATATTAATCCATAAAATAGATAATCTGAAATGTTTCCTCTGTATGTGAGGGCAGCATTTTCACTATATTAATAGTAACTGTTGATATTCAAAGGTTTTTAATTTTAGTGAAGTCCAACACATGTTTTTTCTTTCCTGTGCTTTTAGTGTTATATCTAAGAAATCACTGTCAAATCCAGTTTCATGAAGATATCCCCCTATGTTTTCTTCTAAGAATTTGATACCGTCTTAGTTTTAGGTCTGTGATCCGTTTTGAGTTATTTTTTGTACACAGTGTGAGATAAGGGTCCCGCTTTGTTCTTCGGCACGAGGGTATTCAGTTTTCCCAGCACCGTTTGTGGAAGAGACTGTTCTTTCCCCATCGAATGGCCTTGGCCTCTGTGTCCAGATCCGTTGACAGTATAGTGTATGTGCTTGTTTATGGCCTCTCAGTTCTATTCTCTTGACGTGTGTGTCTATCACTTATGTCAGAAACAGTTTTGATTATGGTAGCTTTGTTTTGAAATCAGGATGTTTGAGTTCTTGGTCAGTTTTTAAACAACCCATGTGCATTTCAGCATGTATTCAGCGCATGTTAAGTACATGGCTTTTGTAATATGCTCATAAGATCAGTATATTCATTATGCAATTTTTACCTGCTTTACTATTTACTACTTAAAACCTCCCACTATGTGTGTGGATCTGTCGGTCGCTCCTTGTAGCTTCTAGCCTTGCTTTGTCTCCAGCTGCCTTCAGTCTCATCCCAAGGAGCCCCTGCGCTGCTGCCTTTTCCGTTTCCTTCTTCCCTTTTGCCCCAGTGCGGATTTAATATTCTCAGATCCTCAGCTATATAACATTTGATAGAATTCCTATCAGCATTTGTGGTAAATTTGCTATTTTATTGAGCATTTCTTGGTATTTTGTAGGATATTTCAGGTTATCTAGTCTGCTCCAAATAGAAGTCTTCATATTATTTCATGAAGTCCAGCCAGATTGTTTTTGGTGCCTACCTACTTCAGCCCCCTTTACTATTATTTCATTGTTCTTGGTTGTACTGAATTATAAGTATCATTTTACTGGTCTTCCTTACTAACTCACAGGCAGATCTTTGAAGGGAGATACATTTCATATTCATCTCTGTGTCCTCAGTAGAAGAGCTATCTGTAGGTTAAAAGAAGGTTCTTGGTCCCAGAATCCTGATGGGAAATGAAATCACAAAGTATCAGAGGTTCATGATTGGAACTTAAGCAAATTTAGTAAATAGCAGGTTGTTGGAAGAAGGACTTAAAATATTTGTCTCTGGGCTCGAGGAGAGAAGGGCCAGTCACATGTCTGAAGGGGACAATATGGGTCTGAGAGTTCACAGGGGTATTTACTTATTCCAGGCCTTAGGGGAAAACCTCCATCCTTACAGTGCCAAGGACATAAGTCGTGCATCTAGTTCTGTCAGGAATTAAGCTCAGGAAACATTAAGGATAGACATCCTAGCCTAGACCTCAGTCCTCAGACTCTTTTCATGGGTCGTTTCAATTCTACCCTTTGTAAGAAAAATTGTAACCCCTCTCAGCAAATATTGAATGACTCAGGATATGGCATCTAAAAGCTAGAGTTCAGGGGCAGCTGGGTGGCCCAGTCGGTTAAGCGTCCGACTTCGGCTCAGGTCATCATCTCACGGTTCGTGGGTTCGAGCCCTACATCATGCTCTGTGCTGACAGTTAGCTCAAAGCCTGGAGCCTGTCTTTGGATCCTGTGTCTCCCTCTCTCTCTGACCCTCCCCTGCTCACGCTGTCTCTCTCTCTCTTTCTCAAGAATAAATAAAACATTAAAAAATTAAAAGAAAGAAATAAAAGCTAGAGTTTTATCTCTGCTCTTGAAAGAACCTAGGATTCCCAAGGTTGGAGGTAGCAGTCCCGATTTATTAAGTCTGACTTTCAGAACGGACTTAGTGTAAATTGCCTAATTAGGAGATATGAGACAGCGCTGTTCGCTCAGGGATTGTAGCTCCTCTTTCTCTGCCTGCTTCAAAGCAGTTTTCTATGTCAATTTCCCAAAGATAGACACGAGCACGTGATCAGTTGAAAAGCCAAGTATAGCAAGCTTTGATAATTCCACTAACTTCCGCTAATGCTCACTGCTTATGTTTCCCAGACTTAGGAACATGTATTTTACTTAAGCTCCTATCTTACGATGTTCTATAAAATATCTTAGCTCCTCATCCCTGAGGAAGGTCTCAAATAACAACTGCCAATGTCCTTTCCTCCAAAGTTCACGTGGTCTTTCAAAATGTCATTTACCACTATTTGAATTTTGTTTAAAAAATCAGAGAAGTATGTCCCTAAGGAGGGAAATAAAAGTGTCTCACCCTTGCAGGTATTCTGACTTTTTGATGAGGTGGGGATAAATACTTACATGGGAATATTCATACTACATCCTTGCTCTGTCTTTGAGATGAGACAGGAACACGGGGCAGCTGTTCTTCGTCTACAGTAGAGATTATGCTCGGCTGTGAGACCGAGCCCGAATGAGCCTGGTTCAGACAGGAAGATTTTTCTGTCCCATAAAGTTCTGGAGGTGGCCGTCTAGGCCTAGTTTTGTGGCTCTGCTCCAAAGTCCTCCAAGCCATTTTATCCAAATCCAGGCAGCGGAATGGAGGCACGGAGAAAGGGGGACAACCAGGATGTTTAAGGAAGTTTCCACCCAGCTGCCACACAGTCTCCGGGCTCTCCAGCTGGCCATAACAGAAGGCCCACAGGCCAATAAGGTGGGGGGGGGGGGTCATCATCCGGAGCTATGCACATAAGCAAATAAAGAAGTGCTCATTCTTTTATTATGGAAGAGAGTGGACAGATATGGGGGGCGGGCAACGGGCAGACGTGGTCCTAATTCAAACACCAACCATGGACACCGTCTTGGACACCAGTATTGAACAAAAGCGCTACGTAGTAAATAACTGAGGGGCGCCGGGAGGCTCGGTCGGCTAAGCGTCCGACTTTGGCTCAGGTCATGACCCCACGTTTTGCGGATTCAAGACCTGCGTCAGGCTCCGGTGACAGCATGAGCCCCTCTGCCCTTCCCCTGCTTGTGCACGCGCGCTCTCAAAAATAAATAAAACATTAAAAATTTTTTTAAATAATTGAAATGGGAGTTTACAGCTGTACTTGCAATATTTAAGAATCTTTCTGGAATTTTTAATCTCTTACATTCCATTATGTTCTGCTAATTCTACTTAATAAATGAAAACTATTTGACTTCTTTCCCATCATCACAGCCGTAGTGCATCTTCGTCTATCCCCCCTGGATTATTACAGTACCAGGTGACACTGGACAGATGCGTCGTATTCAGTTTGTCCTGATGCTCTCACTCCCGTCCCCCATCCTGTACATTCTCTGTGGCCGCTCGGTTCACCTTTCTAAGACCCAAGGCTAGTGTAACTGAGAAATTGCTTTAAGTTTTATCTAATTACAGTTAATTGAAACATAGAAACAACAGCAGTGTAGGGGCACCTGGCTGGCTCAGTCAGAGTGTGCAACCCTCGATCTCTGGGTCAAGCCCCATACTGGTGTAGAGATTACTTAAATGAATGAATAAATAAAAACTTTTTAAAAAGTGTGAAATATTTTGCTGTTACTGACAACTTTATTGTTTTGGAAGGACTACATTTCACTTCAACCACTGCATAAATCTTACTTTAGTATTATGGTGTACATGTCCTGTGTAGATGTTGTTTCTAGAGTTACACATAAAGACGTCACTGATCTAGCTGGTGTCAAGGCATTGATGGGTTTATTTGGGTATTTTATGAAGACAGCGTGAGTTGCAGTGATCTGAAGGAAATCATTGGCAATTAAATATAAATACTTATTAGTCTAATTATAATTAAATTATTCTAGATTAAGTAAATATGTACGAATTTTAAAACTTAAAATGAGGGGCGCCTGGGTGGCTCAGTTGGTTGAGCAACCGACTTCGGCTCAGGTCATGATCTCGCGGTTCGTGAGTTCGAGCCCCGCATCAGGTTCTGTGCTGACAGCTCAGAGCCTGGAGCCTGCTTCAAATTCTGTACCTCCCTCTCTCTCTGACCCTCCCCTGCTTGTGCTGTCTCAGTCTGTCTCTCAAAAATAAATAAAAAGCATAAACAAAAATAAATAAATAAAAAACATTTAAAATAAAGTTTAAAAAAAAAAACTTAAAATGAAAGCATACTAATGGCGTATAGTCAAATGGCAGCCAGTACTCTGGCCAGGAAAGTAAAAAATAAGAGACTGGAAGAAGTGCTATGAATTCCCCCTCAACTGCCAATTGCAATTTGCTGTGAACAGAGCAAAACAAAACACCTGATGGATAATGTAAAATAATTTTATGTTAAAGTAGAGGACATTGTGAGATATTTGCAGCAAACACATAACATTTGATGAAAATCTCTTTCAATAAACAAAAAGGAAGAGATGAGATTAGTTACCTGAAATCAGAAGTAAATGGGCAACCAAAATATTTAAATAACTTTGAAACATCATCTGAGCTCATAACTGTGTGTAGCTATAAAATGGCTTTGTGTCTTGCACATACCAAAACTTCAAATTTTAGATGGAAATATAGAAAGATAAATTATTATTTTAGTTATGGAAGTTTTGTTAGGATATTATGAAGAAAGACTAAACATTGTATTTTATAAAAAGTAAAGGGGTGCCTTAGTGGCTCAGTCGGTTTACGCATCCGGCTTCTGCTCAGGTCATGATCTTGTGGTTTGTGGGTTCAATCCCCACACCAGGCTCTATGCTCACAGCTCAGAGCCTGGAGCCTGCTTCAGATTCTGTGTGTCTCCCTCTCTCTCTGCCCCTCCCTCTCCCCCCAGTAATAAATAAAAACATTTAAAATTAAAAAAAAAATTTAGCTGAGCCACCAGTCAGCTGCTCATAAAACATCTTTCTAACAATATCAAAGATTAATCCAAAATTAGTAAAGCTACATATATTATTCTTTAGTTTTAGCTGAGTTGTACAATATGAAATATTGCCAAATTAATACACTGGGTACATTTTGTCTCAAAAGACTTTCAAATCAAATAGGAATGCTGTCAATTTTTAGCCTACAAAATCAGATTCATAGTTTAGATATTTGAAAATATCTATATATGTCAAAAAAAGAATTTCCTCTAGATATGAAAAAAATAACTTCTATTATGACAGGCGGTGCTAACAGCCATGCTGTTAAAAATGTGGATTCCTTGGAATTTTAAGGTAAGAGCCTGATGTCTCCCTAATTGATTTGCTCCACAGTATGAAAAGTATGGTGATTTGGTGTATACGTGTAAATGTTATGAATCATTGTCATTTATGGAACTGTTGAAAGAACTTATTTACTTTATATTCTTTGCTAGTGCTCATTGGTTGAATGGTGAAAGAATTTTACAAAGAGTTACTGTACTTTCAACTCCAAGGCTTTCTTTTAAAAAAAATACTTGGTGGGGCGCCTGGGTGGCTCAGTCGGTTAAATGTCTGACTTCAGCTCAGATCATGATCTTGCAGTTTGTGAGTTTGAGCCCCACATTGGGCTCTGTGCTGACAGATCAGGGCCTGGTACCTGCTCTGGACTGTGTGTGTGTGTGTGTGTGTGTGTGTGTGTGTGTGTGTGTGCGCGCGCGCGTGTGCATGTGCACATGCTCCTTCCCCATTTGTTCTCTCTCTCTCTCAAAATAAACATTCAGGGGCACCTGTGTGGCTCAGTTAAGCATTCACTTCAGCTCAGGTCATGATTTCATGGTCAGTGAGTTCAAGCTCCACATCAGGCTCTGTGCTGACAGCTCAGAGCCTGGAGCCTGCTTCCGGTACTGTGTCTTCCTCTCTCTCTGCTCCTCCCCTGCTCTCTCTCAAAAATGAATAAACGTTTTTAAAAAATTTTAAAAACATTAAAAAATTTTAAAAATACTTGGCAAATATTTTATAACCAAGACCCCCCCAAATGACAATGTGATTTGTTTTCTCACAAGTATCACACTGCATTTGAACAAACAAAATATGAAATTCAAAAGAAAGGAAAAACGTCGTTTTCATGACCTAGCTAAAAGGGTAGGAATATTTCTTGAAAGTGATACTTTTCATAAGTTAATAGTAATTTTACTCATTTTCCTATCATGAATCAATATAGGAAAGATTTTCATTGAAATCAAAAGCATTATAAGAATATGCAGTTAAAAAACAGGAAATCTCAGTAAGGAAATAGAAGCTATAAAAAAGTACTAAGTGAGGATTATAGAACTAAAAAGTGCAATGTCTCAAATTTAAGACTTAAGCTTAACAGCATAATTGAGATGACAGGAAAAAGAATCAGTGAATTTGAAGATAGAGTAATAGAAATTATCCAACTGAAAATCATAAAAACAGTTGAAGGTAATAGAATCAGTGACCTGTGAG
This sequence comes from Suricata suricatta, assembly GCF_006229205.1. Classification (NCBI taxonomy): domain Eukaryota; kingdom Metazoa; phylum Chordata; class Mammalia; order Carnivora; family Herpestidae; genus Suricata; species Suricata suricatta. The sequence goes on from NC_043715.1 coordinate 47,617,815, forward strand.
ACAATATCAAAAGATTTAACAGGAGTTCTTGGAATCCCAGAAGGAGATGCAAGGGAAGAAAAAATATATGAATATGGATAAAGATTTCTGGAATTTGGGAAAGGCATAAATGCACAGATTTCAGAGGCTCAAAGAACTCCAAACAGGATTAACATAAAACCATACCTAGACCAGCATAGTCAAACAGATGAAAACCAGAGGTAATGAGAAAATCTTGAAAACATGCAGAGAAGTGACACAGAGGAAAAAGAATTCAAATGACTCCTCATCATAATCTATGGAGGCCAGAAGTCAGTGTTATAATCTTTTTTAAAATACACAATAAAACCCAGAAATCTATAGCAAGAAAAATACTCCTTCAAGAACAAAGGCATTCAGTAAAGGAAACGGAAAATTCATCACCAGCAGATGTGCACTCCACGAAATGTTAACTTAAGTTCTTCACGGGGAAGGAAAATGATACTGGATGAAAATTCAGACCATTGGGAATTGGTAACTGGGAATAATGAAGAGCATGGGGAAAGGTAAACATATGGATAAATATAAAATATGAGGAGTTTTTGGGGGGGGTTCTTAATTTCTTTAAAATAATAACCAACTTAAATTTCAAGTGGAATGCCAATGTGACTTTCCATGGGTTACTAATTGCAAAGAAAAAAATACATCAATACAATGGAGACAACTGGTGATCAATACACGAATCAAGAGATCAAACATAGTTTCACCAGTATGCCAACTGACATTTTATAATATTAAGTACACTTTGTCTATGAAGTAGTCTTGTAAAAAATGTTTAATCTGAAACTTAAGCCTCTAGATATAACCTTCAGTTCAGAATAAATACAAAAGATAGAGGAAAAGTTAAGCCCACCTTGAGAAAAAGCAGGACAAATATAGAATTAAAATGTTATACAGGTTACTTCTGAGGCTTCAAAAAATGTGAGGGGGTTGGAGAGGAAATTCTTGACTGTCTTAACGGAAGCCCGGTCCCGGCGCTCGGCGGTACCTGTCTCGTCCGCCCCGACCGGCAGGCGGGGAGTCCCCGCGGGTCCTTCTCCTGAGGGAGGGAGAGAAAGGGCAGGAAGGGGGACGCACGGAGAGTAAAGACACAACTCACGGTCTCCGATCAGGCGAAAGAGAGAGAGCTTTATTCAGAAAACTGTCTCTTATAAAGGTTTCAAGGCGGGAAAGCAAGGCAGCTGACCTAGGTCGGTTGCTAGGAAACAGGGTCTAGGGATTAAGACTGGAGTCAAAGAGGAACCAGACTAACGTGCTCTAGCACAGCGCCCGAGGGGCCGATACCGCCCTGCCTGCAGGCGGTTCATCTTTGGTCTTTTGGCTTCTCTGGCGGGGAGTGGCGCTCCCCTGCCTATTTTGCAACTCCCCTCGGGGAGTGACAAATCCCGCTAGCAAATGGCCAAGCAGCTGAGATCTTTGCCGCTCCCCACACTTGACCAATTCCTATTAGACTCAATAAGCCACAGTCATATAACATATATGAGCTTAGTTTGGTTTTTGACTTTTAAAAAAGCCAGCACATTTAGAAGTTGTAATTTACTTGTTTATTTATTTATTTAAAAAATTTTAATGTCTTTATTGTTTTTGAGAGAGAGAGAGAGGGTGAGCAGGGGAGGGTCAGAGAGAGAGAGAGGGAGACACAGAATCCGAAGACTGGCTCCAGGCTCTGAGCTGTCAGCACAGAGCCTGATGTGGGGCTCGAACCCACGAACCGGGAGATCATGACCTGAGCTGAAGACCGACTGAGCCACCCAGGTGCCCCGTTGTTCTTTAAACAATCAGAAAAATTTGTAAATGGGCTGAATACTGTAAAACAATATAGGGCTATTGTTAATATCTTTTTAGGTAACAATGGGTTAATGGTCATCTAGAAGATTATCCTTAATTCTAAGAATTGTATGTTGATGTTTTTAGAGGTGAAGTGATATCTAAAACACTCATTGAAAAACAGAGCAAAATGGCATATGTAAAATATATTCAATATGTAATAAGAATGATATATGGTATATGTGCATCTATGTATATGCATGTTCATACACGAGGGAGAGAATATTAGTGAGTCTAGGTGGAGCACCATTGTAACACCTTTTTATGAAAGTAGGTAAGACTTTCAAACACTTGAATACTTTTCCAAGTCAACATATGTCTTTGGCTACCAAATTGTCAGTTTTTAATTTATTTCAATTGTAGGGAATGTGGATTGTACATTACCTGTATTACAGAATTTATGGTAAGAAAGTTTCCAATTTTTCAATACCTAAATTCTCAATATTCAATAAAGGCACAGGGTTTCTTCTTCTTATTAATCTTCAAGGGGTTGAGCTTTGAATAAAAAAGGGTCTTGTTTAAAATATTCTATGGGATTTTATCCAGAATGAATTATCTGAAGAGAATATGAATGAGTGCTGACACATTTAAGAAATGTGCTTATAGAGTCTTCCTTCCACATGAATTTATATATAGTGATGTTAGTGATTATCATTTAAAAGCCACAATACGTAGTAACCAAAGACTATGTGCCATATGCCTCTCTAAGCATTTATATTTTTATGTTAAATAATCGTTACCATTACATCACTAGGTGGTGGAATAGTAATAATGGTAGAGGGTGTGCCCTGGCTAAATGCTTACCAACTCTCATTACGTCAGGAGCTTCTCACCCCTGTGAAATCTTTGGTGTTGGGTATGTTGATAGCAACGAGTAAAGGCCTTTCCGCAGTCACATTTGTGTGGTTTCACACCAGTATGAATTCTCGGATGTTGAGTCAGTCGGTCACTACGATTAAAGGCCTTCCCACATTCTTTACACTCACAGGGTTTTTCACCAGTATGAATTCTCTTATGCTGAGAAAGACCTGAGATAGAACGAAAGGCCTTCTTACATTCTTTACATACATATGGTTTCAAACCAGTATGAACTGTCTGGTGATAAATCAGTTGAGAATTAAGTCTAAAGGTTTTCCACATTCCTTACCTTCACAGGGTTTCTCCCCTGCATGAATTGACTGCTGTGTTTTAAGGTCTCCAACACGACTGAAGGCTTTGCCACATTCCTTACATTCATAGGGTTTCACATCAGTATGAATGATCTGGTGTTGAATAAGGTATGAATGAAGCTTGAATGTCTTCCCACGTTCTCTGCATTCATGTGGCTTCTCACCAGTATGAACTCTTTGATGCTGTGTAAGTTGAGAGCCCCTGCAGAGGCCTTCCCGCATTCCTTACAGTCGTTGAGTTTCTCACTACTATGAATTCTCTCATGTTTAGGAAGGCTTGAGCCCCTACTAAAGGCCTTTCCACATTCCTTACATTCATGAGGCTTCTCGCCAGTATGAGTTCTCTGATGTTCAGTAAGTAGATAGCTGCGCACAAAGGCCTTACCACATTGTTTACATTTATATGGTTTCTCACTGGAATGAATTTTCTTATGTTGATAAAGACTTGAGCGATGACCAAAAGCCTTCCCACATCCCTTGCATATATAGGGTTTCACACCACGATGAATTTTCTGATGCAGGCACTTATGTCGGTACAATCTAAAAGTTTCCCCACATTCATTACATTCATAGGGTTTCAAGCCAATATGAATTTTCTGATGTTCGGTAAGGTGAGAATCACGTCTACAAGACTTCCCACATTGCTTACATTCATAAGGTTTTTCACCAGTATGAATTATCTGGTGTTGAATAAGCTGTGAATAAAACCTAAAGGCCTTCTCACATCCATTACATCCATAGGGTTTCAAATCACTGTGCATTTTTTTATGTCTCATAAAATGTTGGAGAACTATAAAGGCCTTTCCACATTCCTTACATTCATAGGGTCTCACACCATTATGATCTCTCAAATGTTCCATAAAGTATGAATATTTTCTGAAGCCCTTCCCACATTCCTTACAGCCATAGGATTTCTCTCTAGTGTGAATTCTCTGACGTAGAGCAAGAGATTTATAAGTGTCATTGGACTAAAACATCCCATGTTGGGTCCCTGTTCTCTCCCAAATTCAATTCTGCACTGTGGGTCATTTCTGAAAATAAACCTCAGAAGGCTGAAGGTTTTACTTCTTTTCATTGTCTCCCGATGGTATGAATTTACTTCATAACTGCTTTTTTCTGAAGATAACTTGTTGGTCTCAGTTGTAAACTCAAAGTCTGAAAGAAAATGAGAAAATAAATGCTGTTTTCCTGTCCTGGGGGTGCGGAGGGGCCTTCTAGAGTAAAAATGGGGATAAATTGAGAAGTGTATTCACTGTTCCTCTTACCTACTTTTTTCAATTACTAGATTCAGGTGTTGCAGGCTAGAAATCACTTCTTCAGAAAGGCTGCCTCTGCTAACTCTAAGTAAATTCATATCCTTTATCCTATATCCCAACACCTAACTTTTTGTCCTCAAAATACTTTTCTCTATCACATATTTATTTTCTCATTGTTTCACTACTTAGTTTCTTACTCTAAAACTCAAAACTTCTTGCAGCTACTACAGCAAAACAAGTCCTTGTAGGACACGTATTGTACAGGTATTGTAGGATAAAATGCTGAATTTTTAAAAGTAACTTGGATGAAAATAAAGGTAAATAAGGGTGAAAGTCAAGGTCACTGGGGAAGGCAGCCAAGCAAAATAACCATTTTCTTTCTGAAAATTCTGCAACAGTTTTCAACCATCTCTCCTGATCCTAATATTCCATGCCTTATTACCGTAAAATATGCTTTCCTCCATTATTTATATTACAGGTGAGAAAAAGGCACATCTAAACTTGCTTAGTCAAAAATATAAATGGAAAGAGGTGATACCTGGTCATTCTCCAATTGCTTATCCTCTCAAGTTGATAAACATAATATACATTGTTCCA
>NC_043715.1:47622781-47632574 GCF_006229205.1 Suricata suricatta
GAGGCTCGGGGCAGGTAAGAAGGGGCCATTATAAAGGGACATCAGAAAAATTTTATCACTATCTTGATCGTGGTAGGATTTCACAGGTATATACATATGTCAAAACTCATTAAATTCCACACTTTAAATATGAGCAATTTGGGCGCCTGGGTGGCTCAGTCGGTTAAACGGCTGACTTCGGCTCCGTCATGATCTCACGGTTCGCGGGTTCAAGCCCCACGTCGGGCTCTGTGCTGACAGCTCAGAGCCTGGAGCCTGCTTCGGATTCTGTGTCTCCCTCTCTCTCTGACCCTCCCCTGCTCATGCTGTCTCTCTCTCTCTCTCTAAAATGAATAAAGACAGTAAAAAAATTAAAAAAATATATGAGCAATTCAATGTCAATTATATTTCAATAAAGCTGCTCTAAAAAGACAAAATATACTTAATTAGATATCAGTTATACTTCAGAAAACTGATAAAGTTCCTATCTTAGGAAACAGTTTGCATAAACTTAATTTTATCAAGACACAATGTGTGTCAGGTTATGTGTCATAAGCATATCCTTTATTTTTGCAAGTTAATGTTTACATTTAGACCCTCTTAAAGACATCAGATATAATTTTTCTCAAAGTATTAAGGTGTTAATATTACTAAAATAATATTAAATTTAAAGTATTATGCTCTTATGATATTTAAGTTGGACACAGATCCTAATCTCTTCCCCGCTGTTCAGGATCCTCTACAACATTTGGTCCTAGATGGTCTTCCTTTCCACAATTCCTCACTCAATTTCCGTTCCTCAGTTAGAACACACTGACTCACTCAAGACCAGCAATTTCTCTTCCAATACAAAATGGACCTTACACCCTTATCCAGTTCTCAGTGATTCCTCAGCCAGGGCCCTGATGTCTGTCTGTCTGTCTCTCTCTTTTGAGGGGGCACTGATACCATTTCTACCCAAACCTAAAAGCTTTTCAAAGCAGAGGCCTCGTCTCACGCCTGAGCCTGAGACCACGTGTAACCCAATCCTCCCTTTCCTTCCTGGAACACTACGGAGAAAGTCTTCCCTCTGGTGGTCAAATAGGACCATCATTTCTATCTCATGATACCAAAAACCTGACCAGGGAAGAGCAAATATTTCCTTCCAGGTACTTGACTGTTTCACTGCTTTAACATTGCTCTTGAGAGAAGACTGAACACATAGAAGATGAATGAATGACTTGATGAATAACTGAAAATCAGTTCCAAAATAAAAAAGAGAGCAAATGAGGAAGACCTCATCCTTCTCTGTAAGGGGAGAAACCATGAAATAGGATCAGAGATACAAGTTTCCTAGACAGGGGGCTTGGGGATAAAGAATGAGAGTTTTATATGAGCTGAAACTCATAGCATTTCCGGCAGGAGAGAGACACTTCCCTGGGCCATGGTTTCCACACCACCTGTCTTCCTCAGGCCTCCTCCGTTAGGGAAGGTGCGTTCAGAGAAGCCAGAGCTGGGAGAGGAAAAAGGCCTTGAGACCTTGTGTATCTCAGACCTCCAAAGATCACTTCAGGTAAGAGAATCCTTCTTCATTTCTGCTTCCCACTGTTCTTGCCCCCTCTCCGCCCTCCCGAACACATAAACACATATCAGGGGGGATGAGATGTCCAGACAAACCCAAGCCCTTCCCCATTCCTACAGATACAAGCCACACAGTGGATACAGAACCGAGGCACTCTGCACCAAAGCTTGATCCAGACGCCTGCGCCGCCTGATTTTTCATTCTTCCCAAGCGAAATGATCCCTGCCTGGGTTGTCCCGGGATCCTGAGTAGATCGTCCCCCATCCAGGCCTGTGTTCCAGGGCAGAGACCAGGTCATACCACACACACTGCAACAACCTTTATCCTTCATGCCCTTGGGACGGACCTGGACATAAAATCTTTACACCAAAGACAGGAAACAGTAGAGACCAACCTGGAAACCTTGACCATGTGAAGTCTTTCCCCTAAGCCAGAACTGGACCCCAAAGATCCTCTGGGTTAACCAGCCGGGATTTCCCCAGCAGCGTCTACCTTGCTGCCACGAGTCCTTGTCTGTGCCCGCAGCTCCCAACACACCCGGTACCCACAAGAGAGGAGTGAACTCACGCTGACTGAAACCACACAGCAACACACAGATTTTTGCAACCTGATGTGATAGGTAGTGTGTACACATCAACATTCAATTCCGCAATGTAGTTATTATCTCAGTTCATCAGATGAAGAAACGCATGTTCAAAGATTTAAAGACCTTTCCCTAAATCACAAACAATAAGTAGAAGTGATATGTTTTGAATTACATTTCTAAAATTATAAGGTCAACTCCCCCCCCCCCAAACTATTGCCTTTGAAACCCAGATTTTTTTATTCCCTTGTTAAAACCTAAGAATAGGTAATTAAGACTTCACCTATCAAGAGATTTACTATTTGCAACTACGTGGATGGAACTAGAGGGTATTATGCTAAGTGAAATTAGTCGGGGAAAGACAAATATCCTATGACTTCACTCATATGAGGGCTTTAAGATACAAAACAGATTAACATAAGGGAAGGAAAGCAAAAATAATATAAGAACAAGGAAGGGGACAAAACATAAGAGACTCTTAAATATGGAGAACAAACAGGGTTGCTGGAGGGGCTGTAGGAGGGGGATGGGCTAAATGGGTGAGGGGCATTAAGGAATCTACTCCTGAAATCATTGTTGCACTCTATGCTAACTAACTTGGATGTAAGATACTGAAAATGAACCATGGACTGAAGGGGGAGGGAGGGGTATTGGTCATGTGGGGAGAAGCACTGGGTGTTATATGGAAACCAATTTGACAATAAACTATTAAAAAAAAAAGACTCTGGACAACGCTATACCAAAACAACCTAGAAATGATCCTACTTTAAAATTCTTTAAATGCTTATTTTTTCTCATTACAAAGGCATTTATTGATTACTGTGAAAGAAAAACAGGTTGGTAAATACAAAATAAACAAAAAAAAAATAAAGAAAATCAACAAACTTGTACAATTATATGGAAATGCCAAGGACCTAGAATAGAGCAATTCTGAAGAATGAAGTTGTGAAAACCACATTACTAGTTATCAAGACATGATACAAAGCTACTGTAATTAAAACAGTGATACAGGGACGCCTAGGTGGCTCAGTCAGTTAAGCATCCAACTTCAGCTCAGGTCATGATCTCACAGTTTGTGGGTTCGAGCCCCACGTCGGGCTCTATGCTGACAGCTCAGAGCCTGGAGTCTGCTTCAGATTCTGTGTCTCCCTCTCTCTCTGACCCTCCCCTGCTCGTGCTGACTCTCTCTCTCTCTCTCTCTCTCTCTCTCAAAAATGGATAAAACATTAAAAAATTTTTAAACAGTGATACCGACACAGAATTAACAAACAGACCAATAGAACAGAGAATCCAGACAGAGACTTGCAAATATACAGTCACATTTTTTCACACACACAAAAAGTCTGACTGCAATTTAAAGCAGAAAGAATAGTCTTTTTCAACAAATGGTGCCTGAGCAACTGAGTATCTGTGTGCAAAAACTGATTTTGACCCTGATACTACTACATACAGAGAAATAAATTCAAGATGGATCATATGGTTAAATTTGAAAAGTGAAACAATAACCCTTCTGGAAGAAGAATAGGAAAATATCTTCAAGACCATGGATGTGCAAAAATGTCCCCTTTTCTGGCTTAATTTCTAATTTTACTTATTTTAGACTTAGCAAAAAAGTTCCCAGAGTAGTACAGAGAGTTATTTTCCCCCCTCACCCCAATGTTAACAGTTTACATAGGACAGTAGTCAAAACCGGGAAATTAACATTGGAACAATGCTAGAGACAGCACACCTTATTCAAATATCACCAGTTTGTCACACCAATGTCCTTTTCTTTCCCAGGATCCTATACATGATCCCACATTGCATTTAGCTACTATCTGTCCTTAGTCTCTTCCAATCTCCTCAGTCTCCTTACGGGAATAGTTTTCAACTGCTGCCACAACAAACTACCACAAATTTAGCTTACGACACTTGATCTTGGCCAAAAGGGCAAGAAGCGATCACAAATTTAGTTGACAACAGCACATATTTATCACCTCACAATTTCTGTGGACCCAGAGTTTGCACACAGTTTAGCTGGATGCTCTCCTTGGGCTGATCTCATAAGTTGCAAATGAGGTGCTGGCTGGGCTGTGTTCTCATTCAGAGGTTCAACTGGGGAAGAATCCACTTCAGAGCTCATTCAGATTGTCGGCAGAATTCATCTCCTTGCTGCTATATGACTGAGGGCTCCAGCGTCTTGCTGGCTGTCACGTGGTGGACACCCTCAGGGCTGGGAGGCCACCTGCAGCCTGGCAATGCGGGCTTCTTCAGCATGGCCACTTCTACATCAAGCCCACAAGGAGAGTCTCTAGCTCTGGTCTGCTGCAATGGAGTCTTACATGACATAATACACCCACACAGTGGCATACCATTACTTTTACCATATAAAGTCACCTTATCACAGGAGTGACACCCCCTCACCGTTGCTATTTTCTATTGGTTGAAAGCAACTCAGACATTCTGCTTGTACTCCAGGGGTGGGGAGTAGCCAATGGCACAGACACCAGCAGGCGAGATGGAGTGGTCACCATAAAGTCTGTCTGCCACACCTATCTTCATGACCTTTCCACCTTGGGGGAATACCAATCATTTTGTCAAATGCCCCCCAACTTGGTGTTGCTAATATTTTCATAACTGTAATGAGGTTGCACATTTTGGGCAGTGCACAACCACGCTTTGTCCTTCTCTCTGCGTCAGAAGAAAGGGCTCATAATGCCACTGCATTATTACTGGTGAGGTTAACCTTGAACACTTGATTCAACTCCTATCTGCTGGGTTTCCCCACTGCAAAGTTACTATCTATCCCTTCGTAGTTAATCAGGATCTTGGGTAGTGGGAAATATTTTGACAAGATACAAATCCTTTTTCTTCTCAACTTTTCACCCAAGTTTTAGCATCATCGGCTGATTGTGTGTGAAATGACAATTACTGTGGTGTTTGCCTAATGGCCATTTTCTATCTCCCTCTGTCCTTCTACATTTAACACCTGGAATTCTACCATAAGGAAGAGCTGTCCCTTCTTCCCCAGGAAAAGATGTTTTAAACAGAACAAAAATGGGGCACCTGGGTGGCTCAGTCGGTTGAGCGTCCGACTTGAGCTCAGGCCATGATCTCACGGTTCGTGGGTTCGAGCCCCGCGTTGGGCTCTGTGCTGACAGCTCAGAGCCCGGAGCCTGCCTTCGGATTCTGTGTGTCCCTCTCTCTCTGATCCTCCTCTGCTCATGCTCGCTCTCTCTCTCTCTCTCTCTCTCTCTCTCTCAAAAATAAATAAAACAGTGAAAAAAAAATAAACAGAACAAAAAGGCAATAACCATAGAGAAAAAGACTGGTTAAAATTAAGAACTTCTCTTCATTATAAGATATCATTAAGGAAGTGAGTAAGAAGCTCTAGGCTAATGAAAGATATCATTTTTTCTCTGTCTCTGTCTCTATATACACACAACACACACAAGCATACATATATGTTTATATACATAAGGACCTGTATTCAATGTATATATAATTCCTACAAATCAATAGGAAAATGACAAAAAACAGACTACAAAATGGACAAAAGATTTGAATAGATAATAAGAGTATATCAAAATGGGCAGTATCATATGAAGAGATATTACATCATCACTTATCAGAAAAATGCAAATTAAGATCCCAATAAAATACTACTACATATATATCAGAATGGAGTGACTAAAATTAAAATGAGTAACAACACCAAGTGACAGCCAGTTTGAAAAGTAACTATAGTTGGCAGTAGAGAGTAAATTAAGTCAATCACGTCCACCCCTAAGTACATATCCAGGAAAACCAAGAACACATGTCCACACGAAGACTTTTCAAGAGTGTTCACAGAAGGTTTATTTGTAACAGTCAAATGCGGGAAACAACCCATCCTCATGAGAATGAATGAACAGTGTGGTACGGTCACACAAGTGAGTTGTAATGCGACTGTATTCTGACAGGGCTGCTAGAGACGGAATGACGTCTCTTCCTGTGAACTCCTAAAGAAGGCCCCCTGAACTTCTCTAGTGGCCTCTCACATCCTCTATCTTACTTATTCCTGTTCCGATTTCATTTCCTTACTGGATAGCACGTAGTTTGAGGATAGCAACTATATATTTTTGTCATTGTGTTCAAGGAGCACAAGCATATGGATATATGGTAAATTTCTGGTATTTGACTCAAATTTCAAAACTAGACGTTTATCCTTAGGGAATGACCTTAAAAGGATATAAAGATCTATGCATGATGATGTTCATTATAGACTAATTTAGTCTATACCAATTGATTACCAACACTTAGAAACATGATAGCTAACAGTAGGCAACAGGTTAAATAAATTACGGGGAGAAGGGCTTCGAGGCCCTGAGAAGGGTCGTCCACCTGCATGACCTCACACACAATTCACAGGTAGGTCACTATTAGGCAGGACATTTCAGGAGAAGGAAAAGAAAGGGTCTTATATCTTTACAATTAAAGTCCATTTTATGAATAATGAGGAAATACAAACTCACCTGAACTTTAACTTTTAGATGTGTAACGGGGCACCTGGGTGGCTCAGTCGGTTAAGCCTCCGACTTCGGCTCAGGTCAGATCTCACGTTCGTGGGTTCGAGCCCCGCGTCAGGCTCTGTGCTGACAGCTGGCTCAGAGCCTGGAGCCTGCTTCCGGTTCTGTGTCTCCTTCTCTCTCTGCCCCTCCCCCTCTCATGCTCTGTCTCTCTCTGTATCAAAAATAAATAAAACATTAAAAAAATAAATAAATCCATTAGAAAACTTTTAGATGTGTAACAAAGATTCTTTTTGCTCCAAGTATCCTTTTTTTTTTTTTTTTTAAGAGGCAGCACTGGGAAAAGAGAAGGCAATCATGAGACATCAGGATTTTCTTGGCTAGCACAGTAACTTAGAAAACACTAGGACCACACTCTCTCAACCAGTCCCACGCACCCAACCAGATTGGGAATGGAAAGGGTACTGGAAGTGTTGACCTTCCCAGTGTGAGAGAGGCCAGGGTCACTGATGTCTCGAGGGTAATCTGTCTGTAATTCCCAGCAGGTTCCCGGGGCCAGAGTTCTGGAAATGCTGTGGTTAGGAAACATATAGCTGATCTCTACGAGTTTCCAGCGGGGACCCTACTCCTCACTCCTGGACCTCATCAGGTCTTCCAGAAGCCTGCCTTGGGGCCGCATCCAGCTTCCAAATAAATAAACACACACACACAGACACACACAAAATCTCAAGATCATGTCTGAGTCACCTTGCTGTAATTCTCCACTCTTCCATTCTAAGGTCCCGAATCTGGCTTCCCTCTATTATCTGCGGCCGGCCCGAAGTGGCTGTGTGGACACAGGGCGGAGGATCCGCGGAGCCTAGAGCCGTGCGTTCCAATGACAGCCCACACGGCCACACAACCGTCGGCCACCCATAAGCCATGAAGTTAAATAAGCACAGTCGAGTATCTGTCACTGACATGCAAACGCAGGCGCCGTCACGGAGACACGCTGTCACACACACGCGCACGCGCACACGTCTCGGAGTACACAAATCTCTGCTGCTCGCGCAGACGCAGGCCTGAGACTCCCGGCTCTACACGCCCTGTCATCTCCCGGATTGTCCTCTTCTGGAAAGCCTCTCATCCCCTCCGCGGGTTCCGTCCCGCTCTGGTCAGAGACTGTGGACGCCTCCGCTGATTTTTATCTTTGGATAGGTCCCACTCACCAGGTAGGGACCACAGCTGCTCGGACACCGGAAAAGGACCCGGGGGTAGCGGGGGATGCGAGCCCGGTGGCTTCTGGGAAACGCAGTCCAGAGGGAACAGCCCAGACGGCCAGGAGCCGGCAGTCCGGCCGCTTGTGCTCGGAGTGCGCAGGCGCAGGCGTGCACAGGTGCGCGGCGGCGGAGGAGCGGAGCGGTGGCCGGCGTCGTCTCAGGTGGCCGTGCAGGGGTGGAGGAGGAGAGCGGGATGTGAGTCCGGGCTGTAGGAGGCGGAGCAAGGGCGTGCGGACTCCAGCTTCGACCCTGCATGCGGGAAGTGGAGGTAGCGGGCCTCTGGGTACGTAGTACCGTCGGTGCGAGCTCCGTGAGGCGGCCTGGACTTTTCGTCTTTTGCGCCCCATCGGTGGCGCCTACGCCCGGAGTAGAGCCTGGACCACCGGAGGCATTAAGTGTGTATTTGTCTTAAAGAAACATTGCGTCGGTGTGTGTAGGTGTGTTTGGGTTTTCATTCTCTGTGACACTGCGGAACCCACTGTGCGTCTGTAACTGTGTGTGTGTCGGGGGGAGGGTTCTGTTTGTGATTTTTTCAGACTTTGTTACTTTGGATGCGTAAGTGGTTGGCTCTTCAGATTTTAAGGTTGTATAAAATTTATTAAGCCCTGTTCTTCCTCACGCCTACATCCCCGCCTTGAAATTCCTCGTGCCCAGTAAGTTGTCCTTACATTAACGTCGAGTCTGACTGGCTTCTGTCCAAGATGCATCCTAGCAGGCCGACCCATCCAAGAGGCACAGTGGCGAAATGCCTGGGCCCCACAGTGCTTTACAGGCCCACAGTGAAAGGTCTTTTAAAATCAGAATTAAAAATGAACGTTTAGGTCAAAGCGCCCCTATTGCTTTCCATTTTTAATAAAATACTAAATACTTATGTATGCATCTCCTATAGGCTGTGGCTTCTATAGTGGCTGTAGCCGTCCATTGGGGGGGAGTTCTCCCAGACCCACTAAGCCGTAACAGCCCATTGTAGATGAAAGTGGTACATCTGGAGTCCCATGTGTTCAGGACTAGAGTGCGCAAGCAAGCTACATGAGTCTATGACCCAGACTCCATTTCATGCGCCGTGGTTGCATCAGCACCTGCCCCTCAGCCCATGTATGTATATGGCTTCATGGGGGATCATTTAGGACCAGCCGATAGAGGAGGAGGAATCCTGAGTTTGGTTCACGTATGTGTTCATTCAGGATGCAAGCCAGAAGTAGATGGGCAGTATACCATCACCCCATTCAGGAGTGGCCCTGAAGGACAGTGACAAGGGAAAATTCTCCCGGTGGAGTAAGAAAGTTATGAGTCTATCTGGCGATCCACTTTGTGTGCAAGGGTAAGTGACCTGCAGTTGGAATGTGTATAAACTCATGTTCAGTGGTGCAGGGGTTGTCAACTGGTAAGATGTCTGAGACGAACAGTATTGGAAGATCAAGGACTAGGAGGCCTGGGAAAGAGGGATGCGGAGGGACATGGTAGTGGGCATGAAGCGTATGTTAACACCTTTGTCTTTCATGTTAGTACGCACCAGAGAGCATGTGTTGTGAATGGCACTAAACCACATAGACAGAATGATGTGGTCAGTTCATATCATTTAGTCTTTGTCATTGTTTTCCTAATTGTGGCACAATGTTGGTAGGGATAGAAGCTACCTGTGGGCCAAACAACATGGGCTTTCATTTACCAAAAATGATGTAACTATTAATGCCACCAGATATTCAACTTACTAGCAACGGAGACAAATTCAGAATCCCAGATACGGCACAGTCCCTCAAGGAGACTGATTGGCCATGTGATGGCAAGGCGGAGCTGCTCCCACACTGAACAGGAATTAATACATATTTCGATTATGGATTTACCTTTCTTGTCCACAGGGCTTCAGCCAGCACGAGCATATGAAGGCTTTCAGAGCTTGTGACCAATGTCATGGAACCCAATA
>NC_043715.1:47632674-47640784 GCF_006229205.1 Suricata suricatta
TTGGGCTCTGTGCTGACAGCTAGCTCAGAGCCTGGAGCCTACTTCCGGTTCTATGTCTCCTCCTCTCTACCCACCTCCCCCTCTCATGCTCTGTCTCTCTCTGTATCAAAAATAAATAAAACATTAAAAAATTTAAAAGTGATCAGTAGAAAGTATCCAATCTGAAGTAGGAAAAGAAAAATTAGAAAAAAACCAACTGAGCCACAATGACTTTTTTGGGTCAATATCAAAAAGCCTAATATTTGTGTTGTTGGAATTCCCGAAGGAGAGAAGAGAGAGATAAAAGACAAATTTTGGAGAAATAAAACTTCCCCAGTTTTTCAGATTCAAAAAGACATTTTTCAGATTCAATAAGCGCAATAAAACACAAATGTGTTAAAATCAAAGAAAATTACCGGACTTATCATAGTTAAACTATAAGAGACCAAAGATAGATTTTTATATGTTTAAAAGTATGTAGAAAAACCTGCACATTATAAATAAGAGAACAATGTTTCACATCACTGCATATTTCTGATTAGAAACTATGTATGTGAGAAGAACAACATTTTAAATGTGCTGAAAAAGATGAATTAATCCAGAATTCCACATTCAGGGGAAAAAATTCAAATGTGAAGACAAAATGATGAAAGAAAACTAAGAATTCATCACCATCAGACCTACTCTAAAAGAAACACAGATAAGAAATGATACTACATAAAAACATCTCAGGAAGGAGACCAAAGCAACAGAAATGGCAAATATTTAAGTAAATATAATATGGTATTTCTCCATTTAACTTCTTTAAAATATGCATGATGGTTGAATTTAAAAAATCACAATGGTACAATTTTTTTAATAATTAAAAAGAAAATTTATTTTAAAGAGCATGAGTGAGGGAGAGGGACAGAGGCAGAGAGAGAATCCCAAGCAGCCTCCATGCTCAGTTTGGAGCCCAGTGTGGGGGTCAATCCCATGATCCTGGATCATGACCCAAACTGAAATCAAGAATTGGATGCTCAACTGACTAAGCTGCCCAGATGCCCCCGGTATGGTTTTTCAGTGTAGGTACATATAATACATATGGCCATCATAACATAAAGAGAGATGACCTAAAGACCTGAACAGTTGTAACGTTTCCATGTTTTATGTCAAGTCATAAAATATTTACTCAAAGTAGTCCACAAAAAGCGTATACACACACATATACACACATAGAGTTTGTGATTATGTATTTCCCAGACCAACACTAAAACAAGTGAATGAAACAATATATATATATGAAAACAAACCAAAGTAATAAGCTAAAAAGACAATATATAAATAAAAATATACAAACAATGCAAAAGAAGACAGTGTGGAGCATAGGAACAGCAAAGGACAAACAAAAATAGTAAAATGGTAACTCATTCAAACCATATCAATAATTAAAAGTCTTCATATACTGAGTAAAAGCAGTGTTTGTCATATTGTTTATAAAACCATGACCCAACGGTGCTGTCTGCAGAAAAATCACGTTAAGGGGAGCAAAGATGGCAGCATAATAGGAGGAACCTAGGCTTGCTTCTTCCCTCAAACATAGCTAGATAACTACAAATCATTCTGAAAACCTGGGGTGCCTGGGTGGCTCAGTCCATTTAATATTAGGCTCAGGTCATGATCTCTTGGTTTGTGAGATCTGTGCTGACAGCACAGAGCCTGCTTGGGATTCTCTCCTCTCTCTCTCTCTCCCTCTCTCTCTCTGCCCCTCCCCTGTGCTTGCTCCCTCTCTCTCTCAAAATTAATAAACTTAACAAAAGTCATTCTGAATACCCAAGATCAATCTGAGGACTGAAAGAACAAACTGCACAACTAGAGGGAGAGAAGAGACCACATCAAGGAAGGTAGAAAGTGCGGAGTTGTGGTTGGTGGTGGGGGAGGGGGAGATTGGATCATGGGTGCTGTGGAGGGAAAGGAACCCTGGCTGCAGAGGAAGGTGAGAGAAAGTGGAACACCCAGAGATACAAAGAGAACACTTCCCCAAAGTCATTGGCTGGGAAAATTAGAGGGGCTGATTTTCCTGAGTTTTTTCAACCAGCAGGCCTCAAAGACTGAATTTTAGAGGTCGGTGGCTAGAATTCCAGGCTGGGATGGAGAGCTGAGGGCACTGCCCTACTCCTGGAGAAAAGGCAGATGAGCAACCCCAGGGCAAATGGTGTGATCTGAGGATCACCTAAGGTGCATGGGAGACACCGTTCTTCTTTCTCCTTGGAGTGCATCTGTGAGAGGTGGCATTGCCTCTCCAGGGACAGAGAGCTGGGGGGTGGCATTTCCCTCCACCCCTCAGCATAGGTGCAGAGACAGCTGGCTGAGGGTGGCTAACTTGGATATTGGCTGTTTAGCCTGCTTTGCTCCAAATCCCATATCCCTGCACTCTGGCGTGACTGCCCTTCTGAGTCAAACCTGCATCAGCCCCAGCCTGGTGAGAACTGCTCCTAGACAACCAGTTCAGGTCCCTGCCACATCAGGTCCCTAAAGTATGGAGTTCTAAAAATCAGCAGTCTTGGGGCACCTAGGTGGCTCAGTTGGTTAAGCATCTGACTCTTGATTTTGGCTCAGGTCATGATCTCACAGTTCATGCGTTCCAGCCCTGAGTTGGGCTCTGTGCTGACAGCATGGAGCCTACTAGGGATTCTCTCTCTCCCTCTCTCTCTCTGCCCCTCCCCTGAACTCTTGCTCTCTCGCAATGTAAGTAAATAAACTTAAAAAAAAAAAAAAGCAGGCTTGGCTGGGATGGAGCCCACACTATATTGTGCTTCCTCAGGCAAGGCAAGCAACCCAGAGACAGTGTGAGAACAGGGATCTGAAAAATGCCTAGGATTCACAAGGGGGAGAATATATACTCTTCTGGAGGGCTTCCTTGAGAGCAGCAAGCAGAGACATCCTTCCCCAGACACAAAGGAGCTGGCTGGTGCCATTTCCCTCCCCTGCATAAACACACCAGTAAACAGCACAGCACCAACACTGGCTGCCTAACCTGCTTACACCAAGTCCTGCCCCTTTGCGCTCTGCTGGTACTGCTTTTCTACAGCAAGTGTGCCTTAGGAGCAGCACCGTGAGTCCCTTCCCAAGAAGACCAGCACAAACCCCTGCACACACCATGTCTACTGATCACAGGGTTTTGCAAAATTTCAGTTCTAGTGGAAATAACATCAGGTATCATTTAACAAGCAGATGAGAACATACCTAGTTGAAACTCACCACACTCTGGCCAAGGTCCAAACACTCCCTTCTGTAGGCAAGCAGAACTCTGCAGATGACTAACCTGAAGGAGTGGCCAAAACACAGCAGAAAAGTGCATGCTGTATACACCAGAGACACTTCCAGAAGTGCCTAGACCTGGAAATTATATGACCTCTTCTTCATAAAGCCATTACTCTCAGGAACAAAAAAAAACAGGATTTTCTAACACAGGAAAGAAAACAGAGACCTAAACAAAATGCCAAGGTGGAGGAATTCATCCCAAAAGAAAGAATAAGAAAAGGTCATAGCCAAAGATCAATGAAAACAGGTACAAGTAATATGCCTGAGGCAGATTTTAAAACAACAATCCTAAGGATACTTTCTGGGTTTGAGAAGATCATGGAAGACATCAGGGATGCCCTTACTGCAGAGGTGAAAGAGCTAAAAAACAATCAGCTCAGGTCATGATTTCATGGTTTGTGAGTTCAAGCCCTACATTGAACTCCACACTGACAGCACAGAGTCTGCTTGGGATTCTCTCTCTCCCTCTTTCTTTGCCTCTCCCCTACTCATGGCCTCTCTCTCTCTCTCTCTCTCTCTCTCTCTCTCTCTCTCTCTCAAAATAAATAAATAAACATAAAAAACCAATCAGGCAGAAATGCAATAACTGAGATTTGAAACCAGCTGGATGTAATTATCACTAGGATGGAAGAAGCTGAACAACAAATAAGTAATATAGAAGAAAGAATTATGGAAAATAAGCTGAACAGAAGAGAGAAAGAAGAATGATGGATCATGAGATAGACATAAAACTCAATGACTCCATCAAACATAACATTCATATCATAGGAGTCCCAGAAGAAGAAAAGAGAAAGGGGGAAGCAGGTTTATTTGAAGAGATTATAGCTGAAAAATTCCCTAATCTCTGGAAAGAAACAGACATACAAATCCAGGAGGCACAGAGAACTCCCATCAAAATCAACAAAAACAGGCCAACCCCAGACATATTTCATTTAAATTGGCAAAATATAGTGATAAAGAAAAAATCCTAAAAGCACCAAGACAAAAGAAGTCCCTATCTTATAAGCAAAGGCCCACAGACTAGCAACAGATTTCTTCACAGAAACTTGGCAAGCCAGAAGGAAGGTTCATGATAATATGCAACATGCTGAATGGGAAAAACCTGCTGCCAAGAATATTTTATCCACCAAGGCTATCATTCAGAGTAGGAGGAAAGATAAAGAATTTCCCAAACAAAAACCAAAGGGGTTCCTGAGCACTAAACCAGCCCTGCAAGAAATACTAAAGGGGGGGCAACTGGGTGGCTCAGTTGGTTAAGCCTCTGACTTGGGCTCAGGTCAGATCTCATGTTTGTGGGTTCAAGCCCCGTGTTGGGCTCTGTGCTGACAGCTAGCTCAGAGCCTGGAGCTTGCTTCCATTTCTGTGTCTCCTTCTCTCTCTGCCCCTCTTCCTCTCATGCTCTGTCTCTCTCTCTGTATCAAAAATAAATAAGTAAAACAAACAAACTAACAAAAAAAAGAAATACTAAAGGGGACTCTTTGAGTGGGAAGGAAAGACCCAAAGTAACAAACACTCTAAAGGAATAGAGAAAATCTCCAGAAACAATGACAAAACAAGAAAAAGAATCCCACTAAGTATGATCTATCAATAATTACTTTAAATGTAAATGGACTGAACACTCTAATCAAAAGACACAGAGTATCAGAATAGATAAAAAACAAAAACAAGACCCATCTATATGCTTCCCACAAGAGACTCATGTTAGACCTAAAGACACCTGCAGATTGAAAGTGAGGGAATGAGGAAGTATTTATCATGCAAATGGTTGTCAGTAGAAAGTCCAGGTACCAATACTTCTATCAGACAAACTAGATTTTAAACCAAAGACTGTAATGAGAGATGAAGAAGGGTGCTAGCTATAGCATAATAAAGGAGACAATCCAACAAGGTCTAACGATTGTAAATATTTATGCCCCCAACTGGGAAGCACCAGATAAATAAAACAATAACAAACATAGAGGTAATGATTAATAATAATACAATAATAGTAGGGGGCTTTAACATGCCACTTACATCAATGGACAGATCATCTGAGCATAAAATCAACAAGGAAGCAATAGCTTTTAATGACACACTGGATCAGATGGACTTAATAGATAATCCAGTTAAAAATGGGCAAAATACATGAATAGACATTTTCACAAAATCATACAGATGGCTAACAGACGCATGAAAAAATGTTCAACATCACTCCTCATCAGGGAAATACAAATCAAAACTACAATGAGATTATCATCTCACACCAGCCAGAATGGCTAAAATTAACAACACAGGAAATAATAGGTGTTGGTGAGGATGTGAAGAAAGGGCAACCCTCTTACACTGTTGGTGGGACTGCAAACTGGTGCAGCTACCTTGGAAAACAGTATGAATGTTCCTCAAAAAGTTAAAAGTAGAAGTACCCTCTGACCCAGGAATTGCACTATTAGGTATTTTACTTAAAGAATACAAAAATACTGATTCGAAGGGATACATGCATCCTGATGTTTACAGCAGCATTTAGCAGTATCAATAATAACCAAATTATGGAAAGAGCCCAAATGCCCATGGATTGATGAATGGACAAGGAAGATTTGAGAAACACACACGCATGCACATGCGCACGTGCACACATACACACACACACACAAACGCAGGAATATTAGCCATAAAAAGAATGAAGTCTTCCCATTTGCAATAACATAGATGAAGCTAGACAGTATTATGTTAAGCAAAATAAGTCAATCAGAGAAAGCCAAATCCCATATGATTTCACTGATATGTGGAATTTAAGAAACAAAACACATGAACACAATAGGGGAAAGAGAGGAAAACTAGAAAACAAACTCCTAACTACAGAGAACAGACTGGGGGTTACTGGAGTGTAGTCGACAGGGGATGGACTAAATGAGTGATGAGATTAAGGAGGGCACTTGTGATGAGCACTGGGTGTTGTACGTGTATGACGAATCACTAAGTTCTACACTTAAAACTCATACTGTATGTTAACCAACTGGAATTTATGTTTTCAAAAATTTTTAATGTTTATTGATTTTTGAGAGAGAGAGAGAGAGAGAACACAAGTGGGTGAGGGGCAGAGAGACAGGGAGACCCAGAATCAGAAGCAGGCTGAGTTTTCAGCACAGAGCCTGACATGGGACTCAAACTCACAAGCTCTGAGATCATGACCTGAGCTGAAGTCAGAAGCTTAACTGACTGAGCCACCCAGGGGCCCCAATACCCCAAATATATAAGGAATTCATACAACTCAACAACAACAACATCCAACAAATAACATGATTTTTCAAAAATGGACAGAGGAACTAAACATTTATCCAAAGAAGACATCCAAATGGCCAACATGTACATAAAAAGATGCTCAACATTGCTAATCATCAGGAAAGTACAGATCAAAACCACAATGAGATAGTTAGAATGGCTATCACAAAGAAGAAAGAGGTAACAGGTGTTGGTAAAGATGTAAGGGAACCCTTGTACACTGTTGGTTAGAATGTAAATTGGTTCAGCCACTATGGAAAACAGTATAGAGGCTCCTAAAAAAGTATAAGTACCATATGATACAGCAAATTTACTTCTGGAGTTAAAACCAAAGGAAATGAAAATAGGAGTTTGAAGAGATAATGCACTCCCGTGTTTCTTGCAGTCAAGAGTCTTGCAACCCAAGAGTCTGTCAACCCAAGAGTCTGTCAACAAATAATTTCTGGTATATATACAGTGGAATATTATTCAGCCATGAGAAAGGAAGAAATGTTGCTGTTTGGGATAACATGGATGGACATTTAGGGCATTATGCTGAGTGAGATAGGTCAGAGAAAGACAAATAGTGTATGTTACCTCAGATGTAGAATATAAAAAAGGCAAGTTCGTAAAAGCAGAGAATAGAATGATGTTTACCAGAGTCTGGGGGGTGGGCGAATTGGGGATATGCTGTTTGAAATATACAAATTTGGAAGTAGTAGGTGAAGAAATTCTGTAGACCTAATGCATAGTATAGTGATTATAGTTAACAATACTGTATTACAAACTTCAAAGTTGCTTGGAGACTAGATCTTAATTGTTTTCATCACAAAAAAGAAATGAATAAGGGAAGTGACAAATGTCAGTAAGGTGGTAATCATTGCAATACGTAAATGTATCAAATCAACATGTTGTACACCTTAAACTTACACAATGTATATGTCGATTATATTTCAGTTAAATAGAGCAAAAGTTATATATGATTCCTTAATTTCAATGCAAAGATTTTTTTAAAAGACATTGTATAGGGTGGACCCTATTCTATACTATATTTTCTCCATTCCCTGCCAATGCAAGAAAAAATTCCCAAAGGTTCTCCTAAAGTGAAGAAAAAGCAGAAAAATTTGCTACTTCTGTTTTATATCCTGTTGGATAGTAGCATCTCCTTTTTAATGGTTTCTTGGTCACAAGAGAATCCAGGCCCATGTAATAAAGAAGGCTTGTTGAGTGCGGTTCAGCGTGTCCTTTTTATGATCTCTATTTTTACTTAACCCATAGCACGGCTTTGTAATTATTTTCCTTTTGTTTCTCATATTTTCAACTATGTCACATACGATAAGGAACAGTGAGGGGAAAAACTAGCCCAACAAAGTTCAACACCTAAGGGCTTATTTAGACTCCACCTGCTAATCATCCATTTCCTACATAAAAGGTAGCTACTTTTTTGCATGGACCTCAAGCATATTGTAGTATAGAGGTGGAATTTAAGGAAAGGTATTAAGCAGGCTGTGTTGTAGCTTATAAACAAGTAATAAATTGTATCATTTATCTTGAATGTATCATAGATAAGCTGCTATATAACGATTGCCAC
>NC_043715.1:47640884-47685683 GCF_006229205.1 Suricata suricatta
CCCTCGGGCAGGGGGAGGAAGAGCCTCGGCCAGCGGCAGAGAGCAAGGTTGAGGGACGGGGGCAGCCGCTAGCCTTCCCCTCCCCTCGCCCGAGCCTGTGGGTTTGGGGAGGTTCACGAGTCTCCCCCCGACCCCCGGCTTGGAGGCGGACCTAGATTCGCAGGGTTTTTGAGGGGCCCCAACTCCCCGCTGCCCAGCTCACCTTCCGCACGCTCTGTCACTTCCTAGAACTTAATCTTTCTGTGCCTCCGTTTCCTTTTTTTTGCAAACGGGGATATGACGAGTGCCTACCTTACACATTTGTTTTGAGAATTAGTGGAATAGTACAAGTAACCTGTTTAGAGCAGTTCAGCCGTGTGGCAAGGTGTTCGCTGTGAATATTAACTCTGTAATAGTGATCGGAGAAGTATGTCTCCGGAAGATCTTCGAAGTGCCTCTGGGTCTTCTTTCTGATCCGTACAGGAAAGGAGGCTGTGCCTGGACTACTTCTGACTCGTTTTTTAAGAAAGCGTGCCACCCACAGATTATCTTCTGCGGCTTTTCCAGGGCCCCAGAGAAGACTGTAGTAGCTCAGCCTCCTTCCTTTCCGCTTTCCTGACTTCTGAAAGAGGGCTCCTGGCAGCAAAGCCTCCCGTGGCAGAACTTAACATTCGCCTTCCTTTTCTGCGGGGGTAGAAGATAACTTCATTCATTAGCAGATGTTTCCGTTACCAAGGTGCTGAGTTAAACAGTTGGGAAAATATGTACAACCTGTACAGGGTAGGAGTAGTGGTCATAATGGTTAAACGCTGAGCGCTAAGTGTCATCGTAAGGGCTTTATAAAAATTATAAAATATATATAAAAACTTATGATTTTTATAAAGTTTTCACAAAGTCCTTTTGAAGTGACTACTGTTATTACCTCTGTTTCACAGCTGAGGAAACGGAAGCGGAGAAGCTTAAGTTACTTGTCCTCTGTGCTCTGTCCTGTGCTACTAGGAGCAGTGGGATTTGAGTCCAAGGTGTGTGTTCCTTGTGTCTGTAGACAGATGTCCTTGGTCCCAAAGTTTAAAGACCCCAAGTTGGAATTAGGACACAAAATAGAAAAACACACACTACAGGGGTGCCTGGGTGGCTCAGTCAGTTGAGCGTCTGACTTGGGCTCAGGTCATGATCTCACAGTTCGTGGGTTTGAGCCCCGCGTCGGGCTCTGTGCTGACAGCTAGTTCAGAGCCTGGAGCCTGCTTCAGATTCTGTGTCTCCCTCTCTCTGTGACTCTTTCCTGCTCATGCTCTCTCTCTCTCTCTCTAAATAATAAAAAAAAAATTAAAAGAAAAAAATGTGCTACATAAGTATTTAACCGTAGGAAACTGGCAGCAGAAGAGTCCTTAGGGATCAGGTTGTGGAAGTACATTGGAATTTTATTGCAAAGGAATTTGAAAGCAGCATTTGTGAGTTTGGACTTCTTTATAAAGTTTTAGAAGCAGTCTCATTTGGTTTTATTTCAGACATCATCTTTAATTCATGTTCTCATTATAGAAGAGATACACACTCAGGGGTACCCTGGAGTCTCAGGCAGTTAAGCATCTGATTTTGGTTCTGGTCAGGATCTCACAGTTGGCGAGTTCAAGCTCCACCTCGGGCTCTCTGCTGACAGCACGGAGCCTGATTTGGATTCTCTGTCCCCCTTTCTCTCTGCCTTTCCCTTGCTCATTCTTTCTCTTTCAAAATGAATAAATAAACTTAAAAAAAAAGATATGCACACTTATTGTAGGGAATTCAGAAAATATAGGATATATAAATAAAAGCATTAAGAATAACTCATTAAAAAAGAGTAACTCATAATATCACAATATAGACTGTTTACTTTTAATGCATTTCCATTTAGTCATTTTTAAATGTATATTTATTTTATGAAATTGTTATCATACTATTCATAGTTACTCCCTTAACTCTTTACTATGAAAATTTCCAAACATTCCCGAAGTATAGTGTAATGACCTCCTTTGTAACAATCCCCCTGATTCAGTCCTTGCTAATTTTGTTGCTTCTCTGCTTCCCATGCACATATTTTGTTCTTCTTGAGTATTTAAAAATAATTTTTTAATGTTTGTTTCTGTTTGAGAGAAAAACGGAGTGAAAGTGGGGGCGGGGCAGAGAGTGAGGGAGACACAGAATCCGAAGCAGGCTCCAGGCTCCGAGCTGTCAGCACAAAGTCTGATGCAGGGCTCAAACTCACAACCCACCAGATAACCTGAGCCCAAGTCTGACGTTCAAGCCACTGAGCCCCAGGCGCCCCCCTCCTTGAGTGTTTTAGAGCAAACCAGATGTTGAGTTGGTAGGACTGAAAAATTAACTATCACAAACTTTATAAATGAAGACCAATCAATGGAAGGGAGATTGTAATAAATGACAGGGCCGGCCTAACAAACCTCAGACTGGTGGCTTAAACAACAGAGATTTCTTTTCTCACAGGTCTGGAGCTAGAAGTCCAAGGTCAAGGTGTTGGCAGGTTTGATTTCTTCTGAGGCCTCTCTCCTTGTCTCACAGAGGGCTGCCTTCTTGCTGTGTCCTTGCATGGCCTTCCCTCTCTGTGTGTGCATGCTTTTGCTGTCCCTTTGTGTGTCCAGATTTCCTCTGGCTAGGACACCAGTCAGATTGGTAGGGCCCACCCTCGTTTTAAGTGAATCACCTCTGTAAATGCCCCGTCTCCAAATATAATCACTTTCTGAGGTGCTGGAGTTTAGAGCTTCAGCACACGAGTTTTAGGGGGCCACAGTCCATCACAGAAGTAATGACGTTAGCTCTAAGGTTTTCTCTTTTGGGAGCTCGGAGGATGTCACCCACAGGAGAGAGTTCGAAAGAGTTGCAGTTAGGGGAAGGAGGGACTCTCTTTGCTCCTTCGGAGTCGCTCTTGCCACGGCATTAAGTCTTGATTTCTTTTCTCTCTCCTGTTGGCTGTAGGGACTAGTGTTTCCTGGACCTCATCATATTCTTTTCAGAGTGCCTCGCATGAGGTTCTCAGAGAAGAGTTCTTGAGGGAGTGTGACTCACGCAGCTTCCAAAAGGGAGCCGCAGCCTGGGGTTAGAGGACAAAATAGAAAGATAATCTGGGGTACCTGGTGGCCGCGTCAGTTCAGTGTCAAACTTTGGCTCAGGTCATGATCTCACGGGTCATGAGTTCGAGCCTGGCGTGGGGCTCTGCGCGGACAGCGTGGAACCTGCTTCAGTTTCTGTCTCCCTCTCTCTCTGCTCGTTCTCGCTCTCAAAAATGAACATTAAGAAAGAAAGAAAGAAAGAAAGATAATCTATATCCACTATTCATTATCTTTTATCTCATTTGAGGTGGACTGTAGAATACACCAATTTTCTCAGAGTGTGCAGAAGTTGATGCTGAAGTATGCATAATATGTCATGATCTAAAATGAATTTCCTTAGAAACAAATTGGTGTTAATGTTTTGGTTTTTGTTTATTGCATGGAGATCATAATGGGGACGATTAGAATTGCAAACATTTTTGGGGTGCCTTTGATGACTTGGAGAATTTCTGATGCTTTGCGTGTGCTAAACAAACAATGCCATTTATTTTTCACAACAATGCCATTATTATTATTATTCGCATTTTAATGAGGAAGAGACAGGCGGAGACAGTTGAATAAATGACCTGGTGGCACAGTCGGCAGGAAGCGGAATCAGGGTCCGACTTCAGCAGCTGGGTTTGAAACCCAGCTCTAGCACTCCGTGACTGGATAACCTTGGGCACATTATTTAACTTCTCTGCGCCTCACTTTTCTTGCCGGTCCAGTAGGGATAGCAGTACTTGCCTCCTAAAGCTTTTGTGAAAATTAAGAGAGCTGTCTATGTGGGGTACCTGGGGGGCTCAGTTGGTTGAGCATCAGACTCTTGATTTCAGCTCAGATCATGATCCCAGCATTGTGGATGGAGCCCTGTGTTCGGTCCGTGCTGAGTGTGAAGCCTGCTTCAGATTCTCTGTCTCCCTCTCCCCTGCTTGTTCTCTCTCATGCTCCTTCTCTCTAAAATTATTACTTTTTCAAAGTTTCTTTATTTTTGAAGGAAAGAGACAGAGCATGAATGAGGGAGGAGCAGAGGGAGAGGGAGACAGAGAATCTGAAGCAGGCTCCAGGCTCTGAGCTGTTAGCACAGAGCCGGACGTGAGGCTTGAACCCACGAACCATGAGATCATGACCTGAGTTGAAGTTGGACACTCAACTGACTGAGCCACCCAGGTGCCCCTCTTTCTCTCTAAAAAATAAAAGAGGGGGGAGGGTACCTGAGTGGTTCAGTCAGTTGAGCATCTGACTTCGGCTCAGGTCATGATCTCACAGTTTGTGAGTTCAAGCCCCACATCAGGCTTTGTGCTGATAGTGCAGAGCCTGCTTCAGATTCTCTTGTCTCCCTATCTGTGTGCCCCTCCCCTGCTAACGCTCGCTCGCTCTCTCTCTCTTCCTGTAAATAAATGTTTAAAAATTTTTAATTAAAAATTTAAAAGAGCTGTGCCATGGAAAGTGCTTGAAATAGTGCTTGGCGTGTTGTAAATCCTCCATGTGTTGCAGACTCAAGTTGTGTTTTCCTGTTACAGATGACTGTACAGCATGGAAAATGCAGCCAGTGATGGAAAGGGCAAGAGGAGATTTTAAGGTATTTTTTTTTCACACATCTTCTGCTTTTACAACTTCAGTTCTAACATTCAGGTGAACAGAATTGGTTAGTTTCTCTAATAATCATTGGTTATACTTACAACTAACTCTAATCTGCTGTCCTTTGAACCTAGAGAGGCCTGGGGGATGGTTGTATGGTCTCTGCTGCTTTAGAAAAGTTCAAGTCTGCATGACCCAATATGGCAGCCATCAGGCACGGGGGACATTTGAGCTCTTGAAATATGTCTAGTGGTAACTGAGATGTGCCATTAAGTGTAAGACACCCCATGCATTTCAAAGACTAGTATGAAAAAAAGAACGTAAGATAGCTCAGGAATTTTTATCTCGATTGCAGGTTCAAGTGGTAATAGTGTGGATATATCGGGTTAAATAAAACATACTGTTAAAATCAAGCCCATTTGCTTCTCACATCTTTTACCGTGGCTGCTAGAAACATATAAATCACACGTAAGGGCGCCTGAGCGGCTCGGTTGGTTGAGTGTCTGACTCTTGATTTCAGCTCAGGTCATGGTCCCGTCATTTGTGAGTTCAGGCCCCGCATCAGGCTCTGTGCTGACAGCGCAGAACCTGCTTGGGATTCTGGCTCCCTCTCTCTGCCTTTCCCCTGCTCTTTCTCTCTTACTCTCTCTCTCAAAAATAAATAAGTAAGCATTTAAAAAAAATTTTTTAAATCAATTACACATGGAGCTTGGATTATGTTTCTCTTGGGTGGCACTGGTTTCAATAGAACCTCCATTTTCACCCTGAGGGTTTGCCTGCAGAGCGAGGAGGGAAGCAGGGGTTTTCCCGCATGCCAGGTCTCACCCTGCCCTTGACTTTCCGGGTGCCCTTGGGCAGTAGAGTGGTTCTCAAACTTTGGTCATAGCAAAATCACATTCGGGAACTCAATGCTGTTCTGCTCACTTCCTGTAGGAAGGAGAGTCCTCGTCCCAAGTAGGGTGAGCTGGCCACATGTGTGACGCATGACCCCAGGCAGGCGAGCTGGGCAGCAGTTTACCCCCGGCCTTGTGGGGGGAGACACTGCATGCTCTGCAGGGCCATACGGGGGCGGCGCTTGGGAACAGAGCGGACCAGCAGGGGCCACGGCAGGAGGGTTTCATAGTGACAAGGTACGGTGACCCTGGGTTCCTGCAGGAAGATGTGTCCAGCCCATCTGAGTAAGTTCACGGGCCGGTAGGGAGGTGACACGCACCGGTGGAGGACTGAGCAGGGTGCAGCTGGTCCAGTTGGTTGGGGGAATGGTGTAGGTCTTTGTTACGAAGATGATTGAGTGACAACACGGGGAGGTGACTGCCACCGAGAAAGAAGGTTTTTAATTCAGCTCTGCCAGAAACGAGAGACAGCCTGCAGAGACACAGCCTGCCACATGGGGCCACGTGAAGCCTGTCACATGCAGGGTGGGGAAGCAGAGACTGGGCAGCGCCTTTTATGACTGGCGTGACAGGAAGTAACTCAGTGGAGACACCCGTATTGGGTACTAGTGAAAATAGGCAGGCTGGGGTCAGTGGTTGGGGAGTTATAACATAGGACTCCTGCGGGCCCTCGGGAAGCTGGCTTTGGTTGACAGGCAGGCCTTGTGATTCAGCAGACTTACGAGAGGTTCGAATCACAGATGTCAAACTGTAAGACCCTCCTCGGGTCAAGCTGACCCTAACAGAAAAATACCAACCATTGTTTTACTCTCCAACCCTGGTGAATAATTACAGGTTGAGCAACTGGGCTCTGGAAAGCCCTAAGATGTAACAATTAATTGTAACCTAATGGCTAAACTCGTTTTTCTAAGATACTATTGCTAGATTCTAAGATACTGTTACTAGATTCTGAGATGCTGTTACTAGATTCTAAAATACTGTTACTAGATTCTAAGATACTGTTACTAGATTCTAAGATACTGTTACTAGATTCTAAGATATTGTTATGATATTCTAAGATAGAGTTATTAGATTCTAAGATGCTGTTACTAGATTCTAAGATGCTGTTGCTAGATTCCACCCTTTAACTGCAAATTTCTCACTTCTGTGCACCTGCTTCGCTTCCCCTTCGGACCTGTGATTGATTACCTCAATAATGACCTTTCCTGCCTTGCCATAACCTAAATAACCCCTGAGCTTCAAGTCAGTGGCGCTGTCTCCTTGAGGACTTGCCAACACTCGGGAGGGACTGTTCGGCAAACTAAAATAAACCCATTCACCATCTGTTTGTGTCCGTGGGTTTCACTCTCGGTGACTTGCTTCAGGAGGGAAAAGTCTAACAAAACAGCCAATACCCTGGTTAATAGACAGGGGAAGTAGCTGGAGTGGGAGCCCTTCCCCCCAGGGTCAGGGCTCTATCTGGAGACAGCACAGGAACTCAAGGCTAGACTGTTGGGCCCTGTGAAGCTCAAAGACATCCAGGCAGCCTATGGAACTTCCGGCCCTAGGATTCTGTTGCACACTGGAGTTTGAGAGCCTCTGCAAGTAGGAGAAGGGCCTGGGGCCTGGGCGTCCTGGGGCCTGGGTTCTTCCGCGCCGGGTGCTGCGTCCTGACTGGACAGCGAAACTGTGGCCTGGGGCAGTGGGAGGGGTTAGACATGCACTTGTCAGCCATGCCTGCCCCAGACCTGATTTCGGGCTGAGGCCCTGTTTTTTTTTGTTGTTGTTTTGTTTTTAAAGTTCCTTGTGAGTCTACTGTGCTGCTGGAATTGAGAACCGGGGCCCTAGTTTCACCCAGGCTCTGCGTGAAAATCTTGACCCTTCTGTAGGCCGCTGGTTAATCATGAACTAAGCTGTTGCACTTCTCTGTGCTCCATTTTCTCTATCTGTAAAATAGGGATCTGTGCATCTGTGTTCATCAGAGATATTGGCCTATAGTTCTCTTTCTCTCTCTTTTTTTTTTTTTTCTTTTGTGACGTCTTTGTCTGGTATTGGGGTAATGCTGTCCTCATAAAATACATTTGGAAGTTTTCCTTCCTTTTCTGTTTTTTGGGAGTAGTTTGAGAGGAATAAGCACTAACTCTTCTTTAAATGTTGAGTAGGATTTGGGGTGCCTGGGTGGCTCAGTTGGTTAGGCATCTGATCCTTGGTTTCAGGTCTCACAGTTTGTCGGTTCAAGCCCTGTGTCGGGCTCTGTGCTGACAGCATGGAGCCTGTATAAGATTATCTCTCTCTCTCTCTCTCCCTCTCCCTCTCTCTCTCTCTCTCTCTCTCTGAAATAAACAAACATTTAAAAAAAAATAAATATTTAGTAGAATTCACTTATCTCCTGTTTGATCCATTCATTGTTGAGTAGCATGTTATTTAAGCTCTATGTATTTGTGGTCTTTCCAGGTTTTCCTCGTGGCTGACTCCTGGTTTCGTAGAGTTGTGGTCAGAGAGAGGCATGCTATGACTTTATTAAGGTTTGTGTTGTGGTTTTAAATGTGATCTGTTCTGGAGAATATCCCACGTGCACTTGAAAAGAATGTGTTTTCTGCTGTTGTAGGATCGAATGTCCTGGATATATGTGTTAAATCCATCTGTTCCCGTGTGTCATTCATTGCCATTGTTTCCTTGCTGGTTTTCTGTTGGGATGATCTATCCATTGATGTGAGGAGGGTGTTAGAGTCCTGGTGTATTATTATGGATTAGTGCCTATATGTTTGTTAATAACTCTTGTAGGTATGCGGGTGCTCTCATGTTGGGTGCCAAAATATTTACAGCTGTTACATTTTCTTGTTGGATTATCCCCTTCATTATTATATAGTATCCTTCTTTGCCTCTTCTTACAGTCTTTGGTTTAAAATCCATTTTGTAATTAGGGTATTGCTACTCCAACTTTCTTTTGACATCCATTTGCATGGTAGATGTTTCTCCGTCCTCTCACTTTTTTTTTTTTTTTTTTTTTTTTTTTAAGTAAGCTTCATGCCCAGCATGGAGCCCAATGCAGAGCTTGAACTCATGATGTTGAGGTCAGGACCTGAGCTGAGATAGTCAGACACTTAGCCAACTGAGCCACCCAGGTGCTCCACCGACCCCTCACTCTGTCGGTAGGTCTGAGGTCTAAATGAGTCTCCTGTAGACAGTCTACATATGGGTCTTGTTTTTTTAAGCATTCTGTCACTCTGTGTCTTTTGATTGGAGCACTTAGTCTATTTGCATTCAGAGTAATTATTGATTGATATATATTTATTGTCATTTTATTACCTGTTTTGTCATTGTTTGTTAAGGTTTTCTCTGATCCTTTCTTATCTTTCTTCCTTTTGTGATTTGCTGGTTTTCTTTAGTGCCATATTTGGATTTCTTTATCTTTAAAAAAATTTTTTTTTAATGATTTTATTTATTTTTGAGAGACAGAGAGAGAGAGCGCAAGCAGGGGAGGATCAGAAAGAGAGGGAGACACAGAATCTGAAGCAGTCTCCAGGCTCTGAGCTGTCAGCACAGAGCCCAATGTGAGGCTCGAACCCACGAACCATGAGATCATGACCTGAGCCGAAGCCGGACGCTTAACCGATTGAGCCACCCAAGCACCCCTTTCTCTTTATTCTTTGCATATTTATTAGTGGTTTTTCTTTTCTTTTTTTTAATGTTTTATTTATTTTTGATACAGAGAGAGACAGAGCATGAGAGGGGGAGGGGCAGAGAGAGAAGGAGACACAGAACTGGAAGCAGGCTCCAGGCTCTGAGCTAGCTTTCAGCACAGAGCCCGACGCGGGGCTCGAACCCACAAACGTGAGATCTGACCTGAGCCGAAGCTGGAGGCTTAACCGACTGAGCCACCCAGGCGCCCCTATTAGTGGTTTTTCATTTGTGGTTACCATTAGGGCTGTATATAATCTCTTCTGCATACAGCAGTCTGTATTAAGTTCATGGTTGTGTACGTTTGAACTCATTCTTTACTCCTCTCCTCTCCATGTTTTAGGTCCATGGTGTCATATTTTACATCCTTTTCTTTAGTGCTTCCTTGACTGGTATTTTACAGAAATATTCATTTTTACTGCTTTCATGTTTCTACCTTCTTACTGTCACTTTTGGGCTTTACTTTCCACTCAGAGAGTCCCTTTTGATGTTTCTTGCAAGGCTGATTTAGTGCTTGTGAACTTCTTTAGTGTTTAT
Source organism: Suricata suricatta (assembly GCF_006229205.1). Lineage (NCBI taxonomy): Eukaryota > Metazoa > Chordata > Mammalia > Carnivora > Herpestidae > Suricata > Suricata suricatta. The sequence continues at coordinate 47,650,612 of NC_043715.1, forward strand.
TTGTCTGGTTGATTTCTGGGGTATTTAGGATGATTTCGTAGTTCTCTAGTGTTTGTGGGAGGAGGCAAGTGTAGGGTCCTTCTGCTCTGCCACCATCTTCCCCCCTCTCTCTGAGAAGTAAGTGATTCATGGTGTGACTCTCCCAACAGTGCTCTCTGGCCCCAGCCACTCCCCCTGCAAGTCCCTCTGCTGAGAGACTGATCTGTTTCCAAAACGGAAGGAAATTACCCTCCCTTCCTCAAGGCCTTTGCTGCTTTCCTGCTGAGTTGCAGATAACACTGGGACTCTGCACCACAGGTTTTCTTTTTTTTTTTTTAATGTTTATATTTAGTTTTGAGGGAGAGAGTTAGAGCATGAGCAGTGGAGGGCCAGAGAGAGAGGGAGACAGAGTCCGAAGCAGGCTCCAGGCTATCAGCACAGAGCCCGACATGGGACTCGAACCCACAAACCATGAGATCACCACCCGAGCTGAAGTCCCCGAGCTGAAGTCAGCCGCTTAACTGACTGAGCCACCCAGGTGCTTCTACATTCTGTGAAATTTGTATCTGAAGTCCATGTAGGCGTGGGCTTCGAAGAGCAGACATCACCTTCTAAGATGGCATTGAAAAAAATTCAGAGGATCTTTCCTTCCAGAGATGACCTTGATCTTGCAAATATTGTGAAAGAGTTGGAGGGGAAACTTGGAAATAAAACCTCCATTCTCTAAATCTTCCCAACTGGGTTCAGCCTCAAGATTTTACAGCTCAGAGAAATCTTAGAGCAGTGAGTCTGGTCTTCCGCGTGCCTCTGCCCGTCTGCCCGGTGGCAGGCTCGTTCATCAGGGTGCTGACACTGACTGCTGAGGGACGCCTGAGCAGCTTCAGGTGCTTGAGCTGTAAAGCTGAGTAGGTATTAATTACAAGGTCGATTTACCAATTCTCCTCCCCCCAATAGGCGATGGAAAGATCTCCCTGCAGAGCCCTCTTAATGAACAGAAGTTGTTGGACAAAGTCAGAACAAAGTGAATCACAAATCCCAAAAGGGTATTTCTTCCAAGTCTGGAAAGTTTTCCATTGCCCTTTTCCATACTGGCGTCCTTCTATCTAAAGATGGAGGAGTTGGGGCGCCTGGGTGGCTCAGTCGGTTAGGCGTCTGACTTCGGCTCAGGTCATGATCTTGCCATTCATGGGTTTGAGCCCCATGTCGGGCTTTGTGCTGACAGCTCAGAGCCTGGAGCCTGCTTTGGATTCTGTGTCTCCCTCTCTCTCTGCCCCTCTCCTACTCCCACTCTATCTCTGTCTCTATCTCTATCTCTCTGTCTCTCTCTCTCTCTCTCTCTTAAAAATAAATACACATTAAAAAAATTTGAAGATGGAGGAGTAACAATAGTAATTAATAAGTAACAAATTGTCCAGCAACTAACCAGTAATAATCTCTTACCTTGAGTCTTGTACTTTCAGTTCCCACCCTCTGCAGAATCAGAATCCTACCCTGAGAGCTGCAAGGAGAACTTGTCTTCAGACCACCAGTGTGGTTGGGCGGGTCATTCACTGCCCAGGGGCTCTGCCTGGAAGGGGAGTGGTCTCTGGAATCTAGCGCGTGCACTGCTCATCAGACTGCTCAGCTGCACCCACCCGAGGAAGGAAGGGGTGTGTGTGTGAACTTGACTGTTCGCGTAGAACAGCTATAGGGGCAACGTGTATTGAGTGTTTTAGCTGCCTGACTCTGTTTCAAATGTTTGATGTGTAGTCACGCAGGCTGAGTACCCTTCCCTTGAGTTTGGTAATATTGTTGTCGTCATCATTGTTGTCTGCTATTTACAGATTGGAATTTGAGGCACAAAGTAGTAGCAGGTTGGGGATGCCAGTATGCCCACCCTGGTAGTCTGATTGAGAGCCTACGCCCTTCACGACTCTGTTCTCTTCTCCCTCAGTCAGACCCCGTGGCTTCTGAGTCCCCTCCCTGTTTCTGTGTCCGTCATCCCCAGCTCTCAGGCTCTCATGGCCCTTTCTGTGAGACCTTCGAGTTCCTTCTGCTTGTTTTTGTCTTTAAAAGCCGCAGAGAGACAAGATCTAGAACACCGGTTCTGGTGTGGGAGCTGGGTTCCGGCTCCGACCTCACCAAGCCTCAGCTTCCTCATCTGTTAAATAGGAGCAACGGGGAGCGACAATCCTCCTCATCGTTGGCTGAGAACGTCCTAAAATGCCAGGTGCAGAGCCAAGGGCATTGCGTGCATCTGCCTAATTATCCCCCCACCATAATCCTGTGCCTGAAATTCTGTCTCTGTCTCCTTGTTAGTAGCTGAGGACGGGCTCAGAGGTGTAGGTGACTGGACCAACCTCACACGACTTGTACAAGAGGAGCTTCCTGCCAGGTATGTGGGCGGCACCTCGGTGTCGTTTGATGTCACACACTGCCATTTTTGTTGTTTTTAATCTACTGCCACGATTACTGTGGCTTGTTAGTTTGAGTGACCTATTGATTACCTAACTTACGGTTAAATGAATCTTGCAGGGTCATAGGTTTTTATTACTTTTTCTTCCATCTTCATGAGAGTCTTTATACAGAGATATATTTTTTAATTATTTATTTTAAAGTTTATTTTTTATTTAGAGAGACAGAGACAGAGTGAGCAGGGGACAGGAAGAGAGAGGAAGAGAATCCCAAACAGGCTCTGCACTGTCAGCCTAGACCCTGATCCGGGGCTTGAACCCATGAGCCATGAGATCATGACCTGAGCCAAAACCAAGAGTCAGATGCTTAACTGACCGAGCCACCCAGATGCCCTTATTTATTTATTTTGAGAGAGAGAAAGAGAGAGAGAGAACGTGAGCGGGGCAGGGGCAGACCGAGAGGGAGAAAGAAAATCCCAAGCAGGTTCTCAGCTGTCAGCACAGAGCCTGACACGGGGCGGGGCTCAGTTCTACAAACTGTGAGATCATGACCTGAACTGAAGTCAGCCACTTAACCGGCTGAGCCCCCAGGCACTTTGGGGATCGGTTTTATGTCCGCAAATATTACCTGCTTTTCTGCAGCTACTTAGAAAAAAGGTACTCTGAAAGGGTTCTGTGTGCTTTGTGCCTGTGGATTTAATTCTTAAAATGGTCCTACGAGGTAGGGACTGATAATCCCTCCATTTTTACAAATGAAAGAATTCGGGCACAGAGATAGTAATAATTTGCCCATGATTTCACAGCTAAAAACGAACCTAAAACGTTTGGCCCCAGAGACCGTTCTCTTAACCTTGACCCTCGATTTCCACCCTCCCTGGGGTCAGATTCATACCCAGAGAGCGATAACAAGAACTTGTATTAGGGCCACTGTGTGTGCTTGGGCGGTTTTCCATTGCGCAGGGGCTCTCGGCTGAAGGGGTGGGTGCCCCTGGAATCGAGTGCCCCTCAAGCCCCCTGAGGGAACGCCACCATTGCTATTTCACAGGAAGTGTGAAACCCGGGTAGTGACGTAGGTTAGCCGTCTGGGTTAGCAACAGCCTTGGCCAGACTCTGATGGCTGTTTTTCTCCTCCCCCCACTTTTTTTTTTGCCTTCTCAGGACACAGGCCTTCTCTAGAAGTAGAAGGAGGACAAAATGACCAAGTTCAAGGTGAGTTGGGCTTCCTTTCTTGATTTGAAAGGATTGTCTCATTTCTCAATGATTAGATGAGTCCTCGAAAGCAATTAAAATAGGGCAGTAGCAGGCATTTCAAAACCTCTTCTGTGCTAGAGGATCGCTACTTCTTTATTTAGGGTAGTTTAATTTTTTTTTAGTGTTTGTTTATTCTTGAGAGAGAGAGAGCAAGCCAGGGAGGGGCAGAGAGAGAGAGGGAGGCCGGATGCGAAGTAGGCTCCGCACTGTCAGCACAGAGCCCAACGCGGGCCTCAAAGTCACAAACCGCCGGATCGTGATCTGAGCTGAAGTTGGATGCTCAACCGACTGAGTCACCCAGCTGCCCCAGTATAGTTTAATGTTTGTTGTTTTATTTTATCATCTTTCACAATTTCATAATTAAAATAGAGGAGAAAAGTGAATAGCAGTGACAAAAAGCCTTCCCTAATTTTACTACTGTTTTCTTTATAAACCTGTTTTTAGTTTCCCATGCCCTTTCCCTCATGTGCATTGGTAACTATATATTTTTAATATTTATATAAAAGTCCTCAAATTATGCCTTTTCTAATTAATACTGCATTTCCTACATTTTATTTTGACAGAGGGAGAGAGAGACAGTGTGTGGAGGGGAGGGTCAAGAGAGAGGCAGACACAGAATCTGAAGACGGGCTCCAGGCTCTGAGCTGTCAGCACAGAGCCTGACGTGGGGCTTGAACCCACAAACCGTGAGATCATGACCTGAGCTGAAGTTGGAGTCTCAAACAAACTGAGCCACCCAAGTGCCCCCCACCACCTTTTTGTTGTTGTTAGAAAAGTCTCTTTTAAGTTAAAAAAAAATGTTTTAACATCTTCATTTATTTTAGAGGGACAGAGAGACAGAGTGTGAGCGGGGGAGGGGCAGAGAGAGGGGGAGACACAGAATCAGAGGCAGGCTCCAGGCTCTGAGCTGTCGGCACAGAGCCTGACACGGGGCTCGAACCCATGAACCACGATATCATGACCTGAGCCAAGGCCGTACGTTCAACTGACTGAGCCCCCAGGCACCCCCAGAATTTTTACTAGTTTTAAGAATGTTTTTGTGCTGCTTCTCGTCCACCTGAGACTAATGTTACACTGTATGTTAACTAACTGGGATTTAGATAAAGATTTTTAAAAATTAGGAAAGTAAAATTATAGATTTTGATTTTGACATACTTAAAGAGCATTGTAGTAAGAGTTGGCCTCACATAAACCATTTTCCTCAAAGAGGAATTTGGAGGAGTTTGCTATTTTTTGTTCTTAATGTTTTAGGAATCTAAGTGGAAAAAGTAGCCTTGATAGGCAAAACCCTCAAGGATTGTGGACGTAGAATACTCAGATATGACAGTGCAACCGGGTGCAGCTGGTACTTCACACAGAAAGAACATTCTCCCACATTTTTGCACAAGAAAGCTAGATACTTGGGGCGCCCGGGTGGCTCAGTCAGTTAAGTGTCCGACCGCGACTCAGGTCATGATCTTGCAGTTTATGAGGTCGAGCCCCGAGTCGGGCTCTGTGCTGACAGCACGGAGCCTAGAGCCTGCTTGGGATTCTGTGTCTCCCTCTCCACCCACCCCCCACTCGTGCTGTATCTCTCTGTCCCTCAAAACTCGATAAGCATTAAAAAATAAAAAGTAAAGGTAAAATAGAACTGTACCCCAGCAGTTCTTCATCATGGGTGCTCTTTGCCTCAGGCGGTGTCCGGGAACATTTCTGGTGTCACAGCTTCAGGGAGGCTTCTGGCTTCCAGTGCATCGAAGCCAGGGATGCCGGTACACGTCCCACAGTGTGTGAGACAGGCACCCCCTCCCAGCAAACAATGATCTGGCCCAGAATGTGAGTCCTGCCAAGTTCGAGAAACTGCGCTGTACACAAACCTAAACAAGAATGATAGCAAGACGTGGGTGACAATATTTAAATATGTTTTTTAAAAAAAGCTTCAAATCTCTAATAGAAATTTTGCAGAGTCACAAAATAAAATCCCCAACGGGGCTATGAGCAAAGAACATTAAAAAAAATTTTTTTTATGTTTATTTATTATTGAGACAGAGAGAAACAGAGCATGAGTGGGGGAGGGGCAGAGAGAGAAGGAGACACAGAATCCAGAGCAGGCCCCGACAGGGGGCTCAAGCCCACGAACCGTGAGATCATGGCCTTAGTGGATGTTGGATGCTTAGCTAACTGAGCCACCCAGGCTGCCCAAGAACATTAACTGGCACGATACTGAAGCAAAAATAAATATGGCCAGTAAATACATGAAAATACGATAGCTCATTAATTACTAAATTAGTATGAAAAGAGCAAGTTGCTTTTTACGGATCAAATTTCCTAGGACTCAGACACATTGGTTATATTCAGTGTTGCGTATGATGTGGAGAATCAGGTATATTTATATTCTCTTGGGGGAAGCATAAAATACAGAGAAAGTTGAAAAGAAAACCTGGCCATGTACCTAGTTTTAAAGTGGCATATTCTTCGATACTGCAATTTTTACTTCTTGGAACTTATGCCAGGAAAAGAATAGACAGGAGGCTAATATTTATGTAAAAAGTTGTTCTTTTTGGTATTTATTTTTGAAAAGAAGAAAATACGTAATACAATGCGTATTATTTGAAATGTTTAACCATATAGAAGTGAAAATGACTCTGGTCTCTGAAAATCTGGAAACACTTTGCACCCATCCTTTCCAGTTTTCTCAGTGCTCTTTCTCCGAGTGGCCATCGGGCGCAAGATTGAGCTTACGTGTGCTTGGTGTCGCAGGAGGCAGTGACGTTCAAGGACGTGGCCGTGGTCTTCAGTGAGGAGGAGCTGGGGCTGCTGGACCCCGCCCAGAGGAAGCTGTACGGAGATGTGATGCTGGAGAACTTCCGGAACCTGCTCTCTGTGGGTGAGGACCGGCGCTCTGTGACTGAACGTCAGCCCCCTGGCATGGTCTATTACCCTTCGATGTGTGGGGCTTTGGGGCTCTTGACCTGGTTTCCGGTGCTGGGATCAGCATCTGATCTTTCTGCCCTCCCCCCACCCCATCAGAGTTTGTGTTTTGTAAATGAGCCATAAATTGATACCATGACTTCTGTATACACGTTTTTGGCCTTTCTCAAGTTGTGGTCGTTTCCAGTTAGTGGGTCATGACACACAGGGGGCATTGTACCAGCCTTTTTGTTTTCTTAAGTTTATTTATTTATTTTGAGAGACAGAGGGTGAGCAGGAGAGGGGCCAAGAGAGGGAGATAGAGAATTCCAAGCAGGCTCTTGGATGCCAGCAGAGAGCCTGATATGGGGCTCGAACTCATGAACTGTGAGATCATGACCTGAGCCAAAACCGAGAGTTGGACCCTACACCGACTGAGCCGCCCAGGCGCCCTTATACCAGTATTTTGAGTGAAACACAACAGGGTACAAAATCTCAGAGCCCTTGGTAATAACCACACATTGCCGCAAAAACTAGAGCCTGTTGCCGAAAATTGTGTGAGCACCGGCAGAAAGAATGTGAAGAAAACAGACATTTTTCCCCCCAGTAGTTCACACTTAGGTCTGCATATCCTGGGTTTTTGCATAAAGTGCAGTCCTCTGATGCATCGTAATTAACCGTTTGGAAAACACAAATTTTGCTGTCCTAAAGATGGTGTGGTGAACACCACATGTTTTGTGATTCCGGCCTCTACTATATTAGTTTAAAATGTTCGTTCTTGCCTCTTCACAGGGCACGGGCCTTTCACGCCAGACGTGATGCCCCAGTTCGAGAGGGGAGTTGCGCTGTGGATGATAAAGGCAGCAGCCCCGAGTCAGGGCTCCTCAGGTGAGAGCCGTGCGGCCCAGCCTGTCCCGCTTGCTGTCACCTCCACAGCTGTGGCGCGGTCCTGGTCAGTGCCTTGCCTGTGGTTTTCTGCAGTAGTTCTTAGCACGCACTCTCTCTCCTCCTTTGCTCACTTACAGGTGTTCTCCACTGGAAGTGATTCTTTTTTATTTTTATTTTTATTTATTTATGTGTTTATTAGTGTTTTTAATTTATTTTTGAGAGAGAGAGGGAGACTGTGTGAGCAGGGGAGGGTCAGAGTGAGAGGGTGAGACACAGAATCTGAAGACAAGCTCCAGGCTCTGAGCATTCAGCATAGAGCCTGACACAGGGCCCGACCCCACGAACCGTGAGAACATGACCTGAGTCAAGTTGGACACTTAAGTGACGGAGCCACCCAGGCGCCCGTATTTTTATTTTAGAGAGAGAGTGAGAGCAGGGGAGAGGGGCAGACGGAGAGAAAGAACCTTAAGGAGGCTCCATGCTCCACGTGGAGCCCGACACGGGGCTCCATCCCCTGACCCTGGGATCATGACCTGGGCCGAAATTAAGCAGACTGAGCCCCCAGGCACCCCTCAAAGTGCTTCTTTTGTATGTTTGTCAGATCTTGTCAGGCCTCTGTTTGAACCTCAGGGAGCTTCTTCCCTGATTCAGAGTAAAATCCATGTACTTACAGTGGCCCGGGATGTTCCACCTGTCTGCTCTGAGCTCTTCCTCCCTCCCTCTGCAGACATGACCTGTCACCTTCCCCCACGTCTGTCTGTTCTGTCCAGTTTTGCTGCCCTGCTCCCCACGGCCCAGCCTTGTCACCTACTACCTGTTCTTCCTTCTGCCTGGGGTGCCCTTTCCGTCATTCTCCTGGCCCCTCCCTTGCTTCTCATAAGTCTCTTCTCAAATCTTTACATCATAAAAAAGACCTCCCGTGACCGCTCTGTTCCTGACCCCTCCCTCTTCCTCCATTCTCCTTTCCCTTACCCTGTCTGATTTGGCGTCTAGGCATTGACCACCGCTTACCATATCAACATATATTTTTGCTTAGCTCACTCTCTTCCCACTAGAATATAATTACCAGCAGAGAAGAAATTTCATTTCCTTATTCCTCCGTGTGTAGATCGGACATGGGAGAGGACAGGTGCACTATAAATATTTGTTATACGAATGAATGAGCTGATAGCAGTTACATGGACTTTTTCCCATTAGTCGTGGACGTACTTAGACGGTGATAAACAGAAACGTTGTGAAGGCATCGTCTATACCAGCCCATGATCATCATGAGTATCTAATCTAATGTAATTTATTAGGTCCTTTTAGATATGTGTAGATCTGTATCCATGAAACCACATCTGATGGCGGCCTAACTTTGCACTTGTAACCACCGTGAATATCATTTCCGCTGCGGGGCTTTCCCACAGTTTTTGGTAGTGAGTCATACCGTCTTAGTGAAGAACTACTTTTTAGAATGAAGACTCTTGATAGCCACTTTTGAGGAAGATCTCCTATTAAATAAAATATACATACTTTATCAGGAAAGTATCAGATATTCACTAGCTTTCAAGTTACTCTTTCCCTTGGAGGGTTTTCCTCATGGCAGCCGCCCACCTCATCCAAAGAGAGTCATAGAGAACAGTGTCCCCCACCGTTGTCCGTGTGCGCGCACACACGTGCATGCGCGTGTAGTTCTAACATGCATTTTATCCAGAGAAACCTTTACTTGCAAAGCACTTCTGATATTTTCCTATTCTGTTAATGCTTGTCATAAGCCACTAAATCTATTTCAGACTCACTGAGTCCAACCTGTGGTGTGAAAACCAGCGGTGGTGTCCATCCAGGAGCATGTTTCTGTATCCGTCGGTTTGGCGCCTCCTTTCAGAGACATTACTCCTGCGGCTCTCAGTATCGACCCCTATACGAACATGGAAAATGTTTGCATACATAGGAAGAGATTTAACAAATTCAGAAGCAGGGCACCTGGGTGGCTCAGTCGGTTTAGCATCTGACTCTTGATCTGGGCCGAGGTCGTCATCTCACAGTTTGTGAGTTCAAGCCCCACGTCAGACTCTGCATGGACAGTGTGGAGCCTGCTTGGGATTCTCTCTCCCTCTCTCTCTTTGCCACTCCCCATCGTATGTGTGCATGTTCGTGCTCTCTCTGAAAAATAAGCATTTAAAAAAATTTTATCAGAAGTAATCAATCCATAGGCCCCTGGCCACTTGTATGCCTTATGCTTCATTTCCCCCTTCTTTCCTCTCAAGTGATTCTTGCCATGATTTTATCACCAGCAGCATCCACTTAGGTTAGCCCTGCCTCTGGGGAAGCCTTTCCACTTCCCAGCACAGTTGCTGCTTCTAGTCCCCTTCCTGTTATGGGTAGCTCACTTGAAAAAGCTCTTGTACTCAACAGAGCTCAGACTCTCGCAGAGAAGGCAAACTGGGGCTTATTTATGTGTTCAGCATGTACGTAGGGAACGCTGCCAGACAGCGCTCTGCGAGTGGTGACAAAACAGCGGATGCTCTACATGCTCGTCCTTGCGGATTTCACATTCAGGTGAGAGAAGACATAAAACAAAAACGATGAAGGGCACATATAGTACGTCCGGCGTAACATGTGCCACGTAAAGACAAAGCGGGGTAAGGTAAATGCCGGGCAGATTGCCAGGAGTGTCGAGGGAGAGGGAGAAGTTCCTGCTGGGTGTTGGACGGTAAAAGCGCCCTCACTGATACGGCCTCATTTGAAGAGAGATCTGAAAAAAAACAGGCAGCAAGCTATCTACGTCATTGAGGGAACAGAGTCCCAAGGAGACCATAGCACTTCCTGACTGATACTGACTTTGAGAATCCATGCCGTGCCCTGTTCATTTTTTTTCTCACAAGTTCTTGCTCTGTTCTAAAAGATGAGCTTCTTGGGGTGCCTGGGTGGCTCAGTCGGTTAAGCCTCCGGCTTCGGCTCAGGTCAGATCTCAGGTTCGTGGGTTCAAGCCCCGTGTCGGGCTCTGTGCTGACAGCTAGCTCAGAGCCTGGACCCTGCTTCCAGATCTGTGTCTCCTTCTCTCTCTGCCCCTCCCCCTCTCATGCTCTGTCTCTCTCTGTATCAAAAATAAATAAAACATTAAAAAATAATAAAAGTAAAAGATGAGCTTCTCAGTGGCACCTGGGGGGCTCAGTCAGCTAAGCGTCTGACTTCGGCTCAGGTCCTGATCTCACAGCTTGTGGGTTCAAGCCCTGTGTTGGGCTCTGTGCTGACAGCTCAGAGCCGGGAGCCTGCTTCAGAGTCTGTGACCCCTCTCTCTCTGCCCCTCCCCAGCTCGTACTGTGTCTCAAAGATAAAAAAAAATAATAATAATAAACATAAAAAATATTTTTAAATAAATAAAAATAAAAGATTATCTTCTGATTTTCCATCCTTTTATCCCCTGGAGGCAATAGGAACTTTATTGCTATGAGGTTTTAGAATAATGTATGCTAGGACTGTAAACCTTTTACCCAGTTACCATCCTAAAGGGCAGTTCCTGCTCTGAACTTCAGGCACTTCGGTGATAAGATCTGTTCTCCCAGGGCCCCTGGGTGGCTCAGTCGGTTAAGCATCCGGCTTTGGCTCAGGTCATGATCTCACAGTTCGTGGGTTCAAGCCCCATGTCAGGCTCTGTGCTAACAGCTAGCTCAGAGCCTGAAGCCTGCTTCGGATTCTGTGTCTCCCTCTCTCTCTGACCCTCCCCTGCTCGCACTGTCTCTCTCTGTCTCTCAAAAATAAATCAAAAATGTAAAAAAAAAAAAAAAGAAAGAAAGAAAGAAAAAAGATCTGTTCTCCCAAACACATGTCTTTCCAACCAGCCCAGAGCTTTAAGGCTTCTTATGTGGAATAAACTTCCAATGAAATAATTTGAAGCAAAAATTTTCAACACGGCCTGGGGACATCTTCTGATCACCTGTCCATAAGGGTCCGGCTGGACATTTTGAGCATTTGGTCAAATGTGTGTGCAGTAGGCAGAATTACGTGGAGACTACTTATCAGACACCTGGTGTAGCAAAGAAGACCAGGCTTTTAGGAAGGTGCAGCTTTGTCTTTGGAAAGATACCCTAGGAAGGGGTGTTCTTGATCTGCAATTGCCAAATTTCTGACGTTTCTCACATATAAAACTTAGTACAATTCTAACTACTCATTAAGGTGTAGTGAATGAGAGCCTGGTGGACCACCTCTAGGCTTTTGATGATAAAGAAAAATGGCAGGGTGTCGCAGACTTTCAGTCTGGAATTCTCTGTTGTCCAGCAAGAGAATTGAATACGAGAGAGGCTCATGTCCCGGAGCAGACAGGAGCCCCGAGTAAGGGTCCTTGCTCCGTATTTATTAGGATCAGAAGGTTTACAAGCATAGTGGATGTGCAGAGACAATGAAACCATAAACATTAACTCGTGTGTGATAAAAGGGGGGTTTGAAGGTACATAGCGTTAGGAGTTAGGTCAAGACAAATCAAAGTCCTGGCGCCCAGCGGACAGCCACTTACTGCAGACGCCAGGCACCGTGTCTGTTGATCTTAACTTCTCTGAGGGCTAAGACGAGTAGAGCTTGTAGCTTGTAGCTCAGGGTTAACAAGGCATTTTTCTCACTCATTATCTCTGGGCACTTTCGCCCTGTAGCGGCTTTCCACTCTATGCTTTGTTTTGCTTCATGATAAATCCTGGGCGCTTTCTCCCTGGTGTTGTGGTTTCTGCCTTGTTCTCGGACACTTTGGTCCTTTGGAAGTGGCTTTCTGCTCTATGCTTTGTTCTTCATTGGGCTTTGTCACCCTGTGGCGGCTTTCGCCTAAGCCTAGTTAACCTATTGGTGCAAGCTCAGGGAATTCTTAAACTTATTCCCCACAGTGGGGCACCTGGGTGGCTCCGTTGGTTAAGTGTCCAACTTCAGCTCAGGTCATGATCTCACAGCTCATGAGTTCTAGCCCCGCATCGGGTTCGCTGCTCTCAGCATGGAGACTGCTTCGGATCCTCTGTCAGCCCCTCTCTCTGCCCCTCCCCCTTCACACTCTCTCTCAAAAATGAATAAAGATTTTTTAAAAACTGGGACTTTCTCCTGGCTCAGGCTAAACCTTAGGGTGTGGGCCTGAGTGTACAGCCTTGCCACCTCTGACCAAAGCGTTTATGTGGCCCCATCTCTATATTTTCCTTATCCTTTAGGAGACAAGAATCTAAATCACACGGAGACCCTTCAGGAAATTGGATTAAAGTACCTGCCACAGGACGAGCTTTTCTGCTCGCCAATCTGGCGGCAGGTTACGAAGGAGTTAACCCAGTGCCCAGATGCCACGGTCAGTATTCGGGGAGCTGCCTCTCGGCTGGAAAAACGGGGCAACGCACCCTGTAAGGATGGGGGATTTGGTAGAGGCTTTAATCAGAGTCCGTGTCTTCAGATTCCCCACAGAGACCACACGAGAGGAAACCCCTGCCAGGCGGAGGAGCGGGAGAGAGGTTTCGTTGAGCACCCTCGTCTTCAGACCCACCAGCCGGCCCGTGTGGGAGAGAAGCCCTATAAATGTGAGCAGTGTGAAAACGCCTTCCGCCGACTTTCAAGCCTTCAGGCCCATCAGAGCGTCCACAGCAGGGAGAAGTCGCACAAAGACGACACGTCGTGTAAGGGTCTCCGACAGCGGTCCCAGCGCTGCCGTCTGCCGAGGGCCCCCCGTGGCGAGCATCCACACAGACACGGGGAGTGCGGGAGGAGCGTCCGGAGAGGCGCACATGGTCCGGCTCCTCGGACCGGCCACGCGCCAGAGAAGCCGTCCAGGCGCGAGGAGTGCGGGCTGCGCTTCAGCCAGGGCTCGCATCTTCAGGTCCCCCGGAGAGCCCACGGGGGAGAGAAACCCTACAGGTGCGAGCAGTGCGGGAAGGGCTTCAGCTGGCGTTCCCGACTCCAGGCCCACCAGCGAATCCACACGGGGGAGAAACCGTACAGGTGCGAGGCCTGTGGCAAGGGCTTTAGTTACAGCTCCCACCTCAACATCCACTGTCGAATCCACACCGGGGAGAAGCCCTATACGTGTGAGGAGTGCGGGAAGGGCTTCAGCGTGGGCTCGCACCTCCAGGCCCACCGGGCGAGCCACACCGGGGAGAAGCCGTACAGGTGCGACGAGTGTGGGAAGGGCTTCTGTCGGGCCTCAAATCTCCTGGACCATCAGAGAGGCCACACTGGTGAGAAGCCCTATCAGTGTGATGCCTGCGGAAAGGGCTTCAGTCGTAGCTCGGATTTTAACATTCATTTTCGAGTCCACACGGGAGAGAAACCGTATAAATGTGAGGAGTGCGGGAAGGGCTTCAGCCAGGCCTCAAACCTTCTGGCCCATCAAAGAGGCCACACGGGAGAAAAGCCCTACAAGTGTGGCACCTGCGGGAAGGGCTTCAGCCGGAGCTCCGATCTGAACGTTCACTGTAGAATCCACACCGGAGAGAAACCGTATAAGTGTGAGAAGTGTGGCAAGGCCTTCAGTCAGTTCTCGAGTCTTCAGGTGCACCAGAGGGTCCACACCGGCGAGAAGCCGTACCAGTGCGCGGAGTGCGGGAAGGGCTTCAGCGTGGGCTCTCAGCTCCAGGCCCACCAGAGGTGCCACACCGGGGAGAAGCCGTACCAGTGCGCGGAGTGCGGGAAAGGATTCTGCCGGGCCTCAAATTTTCTGGCCCATCGTGGGGTCCACACAGGCGAGAAACCCTACCGGTGTGATGTGTGTGGCAAGCGCTTCCGACAGAGGTCCTATCTTCAAGCCCACCAGAGGGTCCACACTGGAGAGAAGCCGTACAAATGTGAGGAGTGCGGGAAGGTCTTCAGCTGGAGCTCATACCTCCAAGCCCACCAGAGGGTCCACACTGGAGAGAAACCGTACAAATGTGAGGAGTGTGGGAAGGGGTTCAGCTGGAGCTCAAGTCTTCTAATTCATCAGCGAGCGCACGCGGACCATGAGGGTGGTAAAGGCTCTCCCGCCTCGGGGAACTCACGCAGCAAAGGAACTCCATAAACGCCGTCTGTTTTGATACCTCACGTTGGTGCTGAAAGAACCCAATGATCAGACCTGCCCTAGGAGACCACACGTTGGCTTATGAGAGAGGCCGTATTTCAGCCAGAGCTGCACGGGTCCCAGTGGGTGGGCGACCACGCAGCAGAGAAGCCTCACGAGAACGGAGACTTAAGGACTGCATTCAGGACGTCGGCACGTCGCAGATGCGACACGGAAGAGAGGCTTAGGAAGGAGGAGTCTGATCCGGAGATAGCAGTTCCAGACCCTCTTCCACCAGAATATAAGCTCCAGGAGTGGAAAGATGCGTCGACTGCCAGATCTAGGCAGCCTTCCAGTGCCTCACACACTGTAGGTATTCAGTAATGTTAAGTGAGTGAAGGGGGAGGAGTCACCTTTGAAATTTTTTATTCAGTTCTTTAAACATTTCTTTCTTTTCTTAAAAAATTTTTTAACGTTTTATTTATTTTTGAGAGAGAGAGAGCACACGAGCAGGGGAGGGTCAGAGAGAGAGGGAGACGCGGAATCTGAAGACAGGCTCCAGGCTCCGAGCGGTCAGCACAGAGCCCACGCGGGGCCCGAACCCACGAACCGCGAGATCATGACCTGAGCCGAAGCCGGAGGCTCAACCGACCGAGCCCCCCGGGCGCCCCTTCTCTAAACCTGTCTGTGAACTGCACTTAGAAGAGGAAAGCTGCAAGTCTTGGGAGACATGTAAATTACACACGTGGGCTCAGTCCCCTCAGCCCTGCAGGTCCCAGGAACTCGTGTTTCTCCACCGGCCGGGAGGTCCAAAAACAACGCAGTGGGTTGTAACCAGCCCTTTGGTGGGCGGCTACTTTACTGAGGTGTAATTTGCATGCGGTAACATGCATAAATCTCAAGTTTACAGCTCCAGGAGGTTTTGCAAATGTGTAACACTTGTGTAATGCTCACCCAGATCGGTGTATGCTGTGTTTCTATTAAACTAGACTGTTTCCTTGTGTATGTTTGTGGTCATTCCACCTGCAGTGGCGACAGGGATGGTTGTTGTACCTCACGTTGGCTAAGGCTGTTCTTGGGCTTCCTCTGGCTTCATATGTACTCTTTTACGTCTGGATTCCTTTGATTAAACATATGAGCATCTCAGTAATTGAGAGAAAGCCAAGTTGACAAAATTCAGTATCCATGAGAAAAATTCCTCAGGGAAGTAAGAGCCATCTATGAAAATTTTGCAAGTTAGCATTCTTTTTAAAATTATTATTAAGGAGTCATTTATATGAAATTCCTTTGTACTCTTGTGGTCAACCTCCTTCCGATCACCCCTCCCTACCTTTGGCAACTGTCCACCTGCTCTCTGTACGCATAGTTTACCTTTCCTGGAACGTCCTAAAATGGAATCCTACAGGGGCGCCTGGGTGGCTCAGTCAGTTAAACATTTGGCTTCCAGCTTCGGCTCAGGTCATGATCTCACGGTTCGTGGGTTCGAACCCTGCGTCAGGCTCTGTGCTGACAGCTAGCTCAGAGCCTGGAGGCTGCTTCAGATTCTGTGCCTCCTTCTCTCTCTGACCCTCCCCTGCTCGTGCTGTCTCTCTGTCTCTCAAAAATAAATAAAAACCATAAAAAATTAAAAAAAATGGAATCCTACAGAATGTAGTCCTTGGAGTCTGGCTTCTCTCACTTAATGCTTCTGAGATTCATTGATCTTGGTGTGAGGATCACTAGTCATCCCCCTTATTGCTGAGTCGTGTTCTGTTATGTGGATGTATCATGTTTGGTTTATCCATTTATCACTTCGAGGATATTTGAGTTTCCAGTTATTAGTGACGATCAAGAAAACGGTGATTAGTATTTGCATACAGGGCTGTATGTCAACACAAGTTTTCTTTGTCTTTGTGGAGACTTAAGATTGTCGTAAAGTATGTTTAGCCGTGTGGAAAGCCAACAACTCTAAACGGATGGACCATTTTGTATCCCACCGTCAGTGCATATCAGGCTTTTGTTCTGTTTTTAGCATTTCAGTAGGTTTATAGTGGCATCTCACTTCAGTTTTAATTTGACTAATGTTGGGCCTCTTTTATATCTGAATGTTTGCTGTACATGTGTCTTTGGGAAACTGTTTTCTGTTCTTGAATTTTGAAAGTTTATATGATCTGGATGTAGGTCCTTGTCAGTTACATGTTTGACAAATATGTTGTCTCTGCATGTGGTTTATGTTTTTATCCCATTATCAGTATTTTTTAAATAAAAAAATTTTTTAATGTTTATTTTTGAGAGAGAGCAAGACAGGTGTGAGCAGGGGAGGGACAGAAATAGAAGGAGGCACAGACTCTGAAGCAGGCTCCAGGCTCGGAGCTGTCAGCCCAGATCCTGATGCGGGGCTCAAGCCCATGAACTGTGAGATCACGACCTGAGCTGAAGTCAGATGCTTAACTGACTGAGCCACCCAGGCACCCCCATTATCAGTATTTTTCACAGAGCAGATTTTTTTTTTTTTATGAAGTTCAGTTTTCATCTTCCATGGATTCTGCTTTTGGATTCAGATCCAAGAACGCTGCCTAATCCAAGGCCACAAAGATTTTTCTCTCTCTGTCTCTTTTTTTTTTAAAGTTTATTTAGAGAGAGTGGGTGGGGAAGGGGCAGAGATGGAAGAGAGAGAATCCCAAGTAGGCTCCACACTGTCAGCATAGAGTCCGATGTGGGGCTTGATCTCATGAACCGTGAGATCCTGACCTGAGCTGAGATCAAGAGTCTGATGCTTAACCACCTGAGCCACCCAAGTGGCCCTCTCCTCTTTTTTTATCTAAAAGTTTGACAGTTTTCAGGTTTAACATTTAAGCCTATGATCTATGTCGGTCTGTATAAAGTGTAGGGTCAAGGGCCATTTATTTTGGCATGGAAACATCCAGTTAACTATCCTTTGTAACATCAAATTGCTGTTGCACCTTGTGAAAAATCTGTAGATCATACATGTGTGGGTCATTTTTCTGGCCTCTCTTTGCTTCCATTGATCTACATGTCTATCATTTTGCCAGTAAGCAGCTTTATACACCAAGTCTTGAGATGAGATGGTATGAATCTTCTTTTTCAAAATATTTTGGCTATTTTTTAAGTTCCAATTGATTTTTTTTAGTTTATTTTTGAGAGAGACAGAGACAGAGAGCGAGCGAGTGGGGGAGAGGCAGAGAGAGAGGGAAAGAGAATCCCAGGCAGGCTCTGTGCTATCTGTGCAGACTTAAACTCATGAACCATGGGATCATGACCTGAGCTGAAATTAAGAGTCAGAATATTAACCAACTGAGCCACACTGGTGCCCCCTATTTTGGCTATATTGTTTGCTTTTCCATAATTTTTAGAATAAGCTTTGTTATTTTTAAAATTAAACTCATTACCAGGAATTGTATTGAGATTGCATTATAGATAGATGATAGATAGATAGATAGATAGATAGATAGATAGATAGATAGATACATGATAGATAGATAGATGAATTTAGGGAGACTTGGCATCTTAGCAATACTATATGTTCTCTCTCTCTCTTTTTTTTTTAGCAGTATTTAATATTCTAAACCATAGATGCCATGTATCTATCTATTTGTTTAGGACTCCTATGATTTCTTTTATCAGTTATTTGTAGTTTTCAGTACATAGATCCTGTACATATTTACTTAGATTTATACCTAAGTACTCTGTTTTTTGGTGTTAAACTAAATGGTACTATTTTTCAAATTTCAACTTCCAATTGTTCATTGCTAGTATATAGAAATGCAATTTGTTGTATGTTAACCTTGTATCCTATAGTCTTGCCAAACTTGTTAGTTAAAGTAGCTATTTTAGGGCACCTTGGTGGCTCGGTCGGTTAAGCGTCCGACTTTGGCTCAGGTCATGATCTCACAGTTCATGAGTTTGAACCCCGCGTCGGGCTCTGTGCTGACAGCTCAGAGCCTGGAGCCTGCTTCGGTTTCTGTGTGTGTGTCTCTCTCTGCTCCCCCCACCACTCACATTCCGTCTCTGAAAAAGAAATAAACGTTATAAAAGAATAAAATAGCTATTCTATAGATTCTTTGTTTTTTTTCTGTAATCAGATAATAATGTCATCCGCAAAAAGTAATTTTTTCATGCCAGTTGATGTGCATGTTACGGTAACTTCACTGTGATGTAAGGAAGCTCCCCCAGCAACGTTAGGTTTGGGTCGTGAAACTCATGACAGACATCCTTCGGGATGATCAAAGGTGTAGGGGATAACTGTCCAGGAGAAGAGCCAGAGCAGAAAGAACAGTCAATGTTCAAGTATCTTATCCAGTAGAAGTCCCCTCTGAGTTCAGTTTAAAAAATGGTTGGAGGTTGCATGCACTTTGGGAGTGGCATGTGAGCCTTATATGAATTCTGAAGGAGGCAGTGGGCAGGAGCAGGAGAGGAAGCTTCTGAGCTGCTGACACACTGGGGCGCCTGGGGGCTCAGGTCCTGATCTCGCAGTTCGTGGGTTCGAGCCCCACATCGGGCTCTGTGCTGACAGCTCAGAGTCTGGAGCCTGCTTCCGATTCTGTGTCTCCCTCTCTCTCTGCCCCTCCCCTGTTCACTCTCCATCTCTCTCAAAAATGAATGAATGTTTTTTAAAAAATAAGTTGCTGACACAAAATGAGATGTCCATGGTTCTTTCCAATGGTCTTCACAATTCACTCTCATTTTTTTAGGTTTATATATTTTGAGAGAGAAAGTGCACGCACGCATGGGTGGGGACGGGGCAGAGGAGGGAAGAGAGAGTCCCAAGCAGGCTCACACTGTCAGCATAGGGCCCAACATGGAGCTCGATCTCAGGAAGAATGAGATATTTGATTGACTTCAGTATTCTTAAAATTCTTAGGCTTCTTTGTGATATAACTTACGATCTTTCCTGGAGAATGTTCTGTGTGAGCTCCAGAAGAATATGTATTCTGCTGGATGGAATGTTCATGTGCAATCTTTCCTTATTGGTTTTCTTACATATTTTTTAATGTTTATTTTTGAGAGAGAGAGAGAGAGCGAGAGAGAGCACGTGGGGGAGGGCAGAGAGAGGAAGACACAGAATCAGGAGGCTCCAGGCTCTGAGCTGTCAGCACAAAGCCTGACACAGGGCTTGAACTCATGAACCATGAAATTAATGTCCTGAGCCAAAGTTGGACGCTTAACCGACTGAGCCACCCAGGCGCCCCTTCTTATTGATTTTCTCTCTGAATGATCTATCCACTGTTAAAAGTAGCGTAGTGGGGCGCCTGGGTGGCTCAGTCGGTTAAGTGTCCGGCTTCGGCTCAGGCCATGATCTCACGGTTTGTGGGTTTGAGCCCCACGTCGGGCTCTGTGCTGACAGCTCAGAGCCTGGAGCCTGCTTTGGATTCTGTGTCTCCCTCTCTCTTTGACCCTCCCCTGCTCATGCTGTCTCTGTCTCTCAAACATAAATAAAAAACATTAAAAAAAAAAGTAGTGTAGTAAAATCCCCTTCTAGTATTGCAGTTTTGTTTCTCTTCAGATCTGTTAATATTTGCTTAATATATTTAGTTCCAATGTTGGTGACACGTTTACAATCGTTTTATCTCGATGAGTTTACCCCTTTATTAATATATCATTACTTTGTCTTTCTTTGTTAACAGTTTTTGACTTAAAGTCTGTTTTGTCTGATAGAGGTATGAGTGCTTGTGTTTTCATTGGTTTCCATTTGCATTAATTACTTTGTATTCATTCCTTCATTTTCAGCCTATGTGGGTCCCTGAAGGTGAAGTGAGTCTCTCTTAGGCAGCATGTAATTGGGTCTTCTTTTTTATCCATTCAGCCAAGATGCTGTGTATTTTGGCTGGAGAATTCAATCATTTACATTTAAAGTAACATTGATAGATAAAGACTTAACAGTGCCACCTTGTTAATTATTTTCTGACTGTTCTGTAGTTCCTTTGTTCCCTTCTCCCTCTCTTGCTGTACTTAAGTGATCTGAGGATTTTCCATAGTTCTATGTTTTGATTCCTTTCTCTTTCTCTTTTGTGTATCTGTTACAGGTTTTGCTTTGTGGTTACCACAGGGCTTTCATAAAACATAACCGTTATGCCTTTGATCACACACAAAACTTTATGCTTTTCTCTCCTTTAGATTTTATGGGTTTAAAAAAATTTTTTTTAATTAAAAAATTTTAATATTTATTCACTTTTGAGAGACAGAGAGAAATAGAGCATGAACGGATGAGGGGCAGAGAGAGAGGGAGACACAGAATCCAAAGCAGGCTCCAGGCTCTGAGCTGTCAGCACAGAGCCCAATGCGGGACTTGAACTCACGGACGACGAGATCATGACCTGAGCCAAAGTTGGATGCTCAACTGACTGAGCCCCCCAGGGGCCCCAGATTTTGTTTTTGATGTCATAGTTTATATATTTTTATATTATGCAACCACTCGTAAATTTTTGTTGCTATATATTTTTTCAAGGTTTTTTTTTAATGTTTATTTATTTTTGAGAGAGAGAGAGAGAGAGAGAGAGAGAGACAGCACGAGCAGGGGAGGCACACAGAGAGAGACACAGAATCTGAAGACAGGCTCCAGGCTCTGAGCTGTCAGCACAGAGCCCGACACGGGGCTTCAACCCACGAACATGTGATCGTGACCTGAGCTGAAGTTGGACACGTAACCAACTGAGCCACCCAGGTGCCCCTAAATGCTTTTTTAAGAATCTTTTATTCTAGAAGTATGAAATTGATACAAAACTAGGAGAATTTGACAATATACTTCCCTTTCTTTGCCACTGAGGTTTATACTTACATGTTCATTTTACTAATTAGTATCCTTTCATTTCAGCTTAAAGAACTCCTGTAACAGTTTTTATAAGGCAGGTCTAGAGATGATCATCTCTGCCAGCTTTTGCTTGTCTAGGAAAGTCTTTGTTTCTGCCCGACAGCTTTGCTGAGGCGTATTGGTTGCCTGTTGTTTCCTTTCAGCACTTTGTTTTTCTTTTTTTTATGTTTTTTATTATTTTTGAGAGACAGAGAGAGACAGCATGAGCAGGGGAAGGCCAGAGAGGGAGGGAGACACACAATCTGAAGCAGGCTACAGGCCCTGACCTAGCTGTCAGCACAGAGCCTGACGCGGGGCTCGAACCCACGAACCGTGAGATCATGACCTGAGCCGAAACCGAACGCTTAACCAACTGAGCCACCCAGCTGCCCCATCAGCCATTATATAATTTTTTTAAATAAGCTTTCTTCCCCTTTCTTCTTCTGGGACTCCCATAATGTGTATATTGTTTTCCTACATTCTGTCCCATAACTCACATAGGCTTTCTTCACTCCTTTTTTTTTTTTTAATGTTTACTTATTTTTGAGAGAGAGAGGGTGACACGGAATCCAAAGCAGGTTTCAGGATCTGAGCTGTCAGCACAGAGCCCGACACAGGGCTCAAACCCATGAACCACGAGATGAAGACCTGAGCCGAAGTCAGATACGTAACCGGCTGAGCCAATCAGGCACCCCTCACTCTTTTTTCATTTCTTCCCTTACTGAAAATTTCTGATGACCTATGTTTGAGTTAACGTTTTTTATTCTGCTTGATCCACTCTCATGCTCATGCTCTCTGTTGCACTTGTCATTCCATTTATTGTATTTTGGGGCTCCAGAATTTCACTTCGGTTCTTTTTTCCTAACTTGTATCTTTCCATCGAACTTCCTGTTTTGTTCATGTATTCTTTTCCTAATTTTGCTGGGTTGTCTATCAGTGTTCTTTCTCCTGTAGCTCACTGAGCTTCCTTAAAAGTTATGTTGAATTCTTTGTCAGGCAATTCTTCACTCTCCATTTCTTTGAAGTTACTTACTGGGAAATGACTGGGTTCCTTTGGTGGTGTCATGTTCCCTTGATTGGTCATGCCCCTTGAAGTCTTGTGCTTCTGTCTTCTCCTTTGACGAAGGAGTCACCTCCCTTCTCTACCTACTGGCTTCAGGAGAGAAATGCTGTCACTGTCAGCTGGCTGGGGATTCTGAGTCTTGATGTGTCCACTCCACACTCGTGCTCCCTCTTGGTGGGATAAGACTGTATGCTTTTTCCCAACCCCCCAAAGCCAGGCTTGGTGTGAGAACCTCCTCTGTCCTGAGGTGCTTCTGTTTGTGTTCCTTTCCCCAATCCTCCAGAATTGGGATGACTGCCTGTATGTTTGCTACAGATGTGCAAAGGCTCGTGCTCATCATCTGCTGGAGTGGGTGCAGGGAGCTAGCCACAAAGTAGAGGAAATGAGGCATGTGGAGTGTTGGGGTGCTAGTGGGTATTTTGGGGAGCCGGTGGGAGAGGCACCCCCAGCAGCTTGTGGGCAGGCTTCCTGGCAGTCTGTGATGCAAGTTGTAGGATCTGTGTACCTTTGATGAGTTCAGCCCTGGCTGCTGTGCTCCCAGCCTCTCCCAACCCTTCAGCGATGCAGATCACGTCGGTGCTGTGGGTAGAGCAGGAATGAAGTGCGCCTTTGGCGTAGCATCTCACACAGCTGGGGAAGCCTCGCACCGACTCACGTGATCTTACTTTCCCACGTGGGAGAAGTTGCAGGCCGGTGGGGTCTCTCTTGGCAGCGCGCTCTGCTGTCTTGGAAGAGAGTGACACAGGTAAAGTGAAACTGTTCTTCCCTTCACTGTATCTGTTCTCAGATTTGTTGCTCCAACAGTGCCGGAACTTTTCTGTTGGAATATGGAATGCCTACAAATGTACTCTTCTCCAGGAGTGATTGCTCTCAACCCCCGGAAGTTTGCAAAGCTGTCCTTACCACTAGACACAGCCATTCCACTGCTGCCTGAAGAAATTGACTCTTGATCCCTGAAGAGCACCTAATGGCTTCCTCTGAGATCAAGACCTTGAAAGACACTGCTGATTCTCCTCAGGACCGAATCCTCCCGCACCTCTTTGCTTTCACCCCTACATGTAGATTCAAGTCACCCCCAAAGCCTTAGGTACAAATATGACACTGAAATGGTAGTCCACACTTTGAAAGAATTTCATGCTCTTTCAGTTCAGATAGATAAATTTGGGGACATGTTTGGGGATGGATCTTTGGGATATGGGATTGTGGTACAAGGAGTGTAACATTGGATAAGATGAATATGTTGATACAGGCTCATTAAACAGATTCTGGATTCAGTATTTCAGCTCCTTAGGTTAGAAAGGTGTGGGGGTTTTGTTTGTTTTTGTATTTTGCTTTTTGTTTTTTAGGGTTTTTTGTTGTTTTTGTTTTTTTTGGTTGGTTGGTTGGTTGGTAGGTTGAAAAATGGATGGAAATGTAGCTGCTCTAAATTGAGTTGAAATTCCAGAAGTTCTTTGGCACAGTGTAAAGTCTTCAAAGTCTTACAGAGATTTGAATGTTAGAGCAGATTTATCATGTTAGACATGTTCACCAACCCCTGGAAGAATAGAGAAATCATAATTCACCATGACCTTGAGAAATAATTTGAGAGGAACTTCAGCATCTTTGTAGAGCTCAAGGTTTTTTGTTCTCTGTAGATGAGGGTCTCGAAATGAAATGAAATGATGGGATGCTAGAGTGGTGTTGGCCAAGAGGTGGCTTTTAATCCCAAAGGCAAGTTGGATAGGGATACTAAAATGGACAGCAGGGCCAACATCCTATTCAGAATAGTCTGATATAGGACATTGGCCATTGACCTTGATGTTTCTGAAACATAAATAGATGTGACGTATACTGAATTATTTGATATGTATAAGTGAAATAGTTCTAGGTCATGTGACCAGAAGTCTAACTTCATCCACCAAAAACTGAGATTGACTACCTCTTAAACAGTATCCAGATGTGAGCCAGTTTTCACACCCAGAATTTACTGAATAAGGAAAGGCTGGGCCACCTGGGGGGCTCAGTCGGTTGAGCATCCCACTTCGGCTCAGGTCATGATCTCACGGTTCGTGGGTTCGAGCCCCACGTCGAGCTCTGTACTGACAGCTAGCTCAGAGCCTGGAGCCTGTCTTTGGATTCTGTATCTCCCTCTGTCTCTCTGACCCTCCCCTGCTCACACTGTCTCTCTCTCTCTCCCTCCCTCTCCCTCTCTCTCTCTCTCTCTCTCTCTCTCTAATAAATAAATGAAACATAAAAAAAGAAAGAAAGAAAAGGCTGCGTCTTCTGAAGTGCCCTACTCCCCTGTGAATCACCCCAGTGTTAATCTTTCTCCTGGGCGTCCCCCACAGGGACCATTTGGCTGGGATTACTGGATCCTGGCTCTGCACTGGCCCATTGGTTGGTGCTGATTGACCCTGGTGAGTGGGAAGTCACAGTCCTCTTGGGCATATTGGTAAGACTGGATGCCAGAGGGTCAGGAAATAAATTCCCTAAACATCTAGGTGCCTTCTACTTAAGTAAAATGTCTAAGGGGTCATTGGCATGATGACATGCCACTTCCAAAGTAAAGGACGTGTTGCATCCTGGTTCCTCCTACAACCAAAAGAGAGGCACCATGGCTGTGTGCTCCCTCAGATATTTGAACAAGTGTATTCCTCATTGGGGTGTGCTACTGTGTCCTTTTACATGTGTCCTGAAAACCTTGTGCCTGAAACTCAGAGGAGGATAAGGCTCTCAAGTCCGAGCTTCCGTGGAAGCTGCTCTGCCACTTGGGCCATATGACTAAAAGGTTCTTGAAATGTCCATGGCAGACAGAAATGGTGTTTGGAATGTCTAGCGAGCTCCTAAAGAGACTTCACAGCACAGACCCTTAGAATACTGGCATCAGACCCTGCATCCTCTACAGAGGCCTACCTCTCTTTAAGGAATAACTTTGGGGCGGGGAGCAACTCTTGATTTCAGCTCAGGTCATGATCTCATGGTTCTTTAGTCCAAGCCCTGCATCAGGCTCTGCACTGACAGCACAGAGCCTGCTTAGGATTCTTTCCCTCTTTCTCTGCCCCTTCCCCACTCATGCTCTCACTCTCTCTCTCTTAAAATAAATAAACTAATTTTTTTTAATTTTTTTAATGTCTTTTATTTATTTTTGAGAGACAGAGAGAGACAGCGCGAGCAGGGGAGGGTCAGAGAGAGAGGGAGACACAGAATCCGAAGCAGGCTCCAGGCTCTGAGCTAGCTGTCAGCACAGAGCCCGATGCGGGGCTCGAACCCACAAACTGTGAGATCATGACCTGAGCTGAAGCCGGCCGCTTAACCGACTGAGCCACCCAGGTGCCCCTAAACTAACTTTTTTAAAAAGTTAGAAAAAACAGAAACAGCTTTGGTTTTATTATTGCACTTTAGTAGACTGATGAGTTAACCATGGGCTACCAAGTTGCCGCACACTCTGACCTTCCTTCATGGACTAGATGTCATCTTACCAATGTAGGCTTGGATTTGGGCATGTACAAAGCACTCTGCTACCAAATGGAGGAGATTTACATGAGAAGTAAGTGGAAGCATATTTATATGAAGCATCGGACGCATCAGTCACTGGCCAAATGCCCATGGTCCATACTCCTGCTACTCTACTTTCTCTCACTATGGCCTCATGGGAAGTTCTTTATGACTCGTTGGGTGAGGAAGGGAAAATTCACTCCTGACCAATTTGCAGATGGTTCTGCATGATAGGCAGGCACTGACCTTAAATTGTTCCACTGAAATACAATAGCTTCTTTCTGGGATGTCTCTTAAGGACAGTAGTGAAGGGAGATCCTCTCAATGGGCAGAACTTTGAGCAGTGCATCTTGGTTCTCATTTGGCCTAAAAGAACAAATGGCTAGAATTAAGAGTCTGTATAGTCTTATGGGCCATACATAGCCAAGAGTTTTGCTGGATTTTCAGGTTCTTGAAAGATTCGTGATTAGAAAGTTAGTTGCAAAGTATCCTAAGGGAGAGGTATTGTGGATAGACCACTCTGAGTGGGGAAAGAATGTGAAGGTAAGTGTGCCCCACATAAACAATCTCCACAAGGTACTTGGGGAGGAGGGCGGATTTCAATAAACCAGTAGTTTGGTCCAGTGTGTTTCTACTCTTTAGCTTCTATCAACAGCCACTTCTGTCATTGCCCAATGAACTCATGAGACAAGTGACCATAATGGCAGGAATGGGGGTTATCCATGGTTTAGCAATGTAAACTCCATGTGCCAAGGCCATCCTGGCTGTAGCCATTGCTGAGTGCTCATTTGTCAGCATCAGAGACCAACATTGGTTCCTTGATATAGCCCCTTTCCCCAGGATGATTTCGCAGCTACCTGTGGGAGTTTGAGTCCATTAGACCATTTCCATCAAGCAAGGGACAGTAAGTACCTTGTTTTTAATTGAATAGGCACTCTGGATATGGATTCACCTTCCATGTCTGCAGTGTTTTTGCCAAAACTACCAACTAGGTACTTTAACAGTCCTTTTCCACTATTGTGGTATTCCACACAGCATTGCATCTCTTTTTTAAAAACGTATTTTGGGGGGCACCTGGGTGGCTTAGTCAGTTGAGCATTCGACTTTGGCTCAGGTCATTATCTCGCGATTCATGGTTCAAGGCCCACATTGGGCTCTGTGCTGACAGCTAGCTCAGAGCCTGGAGCCTATCTTCTGATTCTGTGTCTCCTTCTCTCTCTGACCCTCCCCTGCTCATGCTGTCTCTCTCTCTCTCTCAAAAATTAATTTTAAAAACATTTAAAAAATTTATTTGGGGGCACCTGGGTGGCTCAGTCGATTGAGCATCCAACTTCTGCACAAGTCATGATCTCATGGTTTGTGGGTTCAAGCCCCATGATGGGCTCTGTGCTGACCACTAGCTCAGAGCCTGGAGCCTGCTTCGAATTCTGTGTCTCTTTCTCTTTCTGCCCCTCCCCTGTTCACGTTCTGTCTCTCTTTGTCTCTCCAAAATAAATAAAATGTACAAATAAAAGCTTATTTTTATTTCAATTCCAGTGTAATTAACATACAGTGTTATATTAAGTCAGATGTACTGCATAGTGATTCAGCAATTCCATGTATTACTCAGTGCTCATCAAGATAAGTTGGGTCGCCTGGGTGGCTCAGTCAGTTGACTCTTGATTTCAGCTCAGGTCATGATCCCAGGGTTGTGGGATTGAGCCCCATGTTGGGCTCTGCATTGAGTGTGGAGCCTGCTTAAGAGTCCCTCTCTCTCTCTCTCTCTCTCTCTCTCTCTCTCTCTCTCTCTCTCTCTCTCTCTATCCCTCTGCCCCTCTCCCCCACTTGTGCTCACTTGTTCTCTAAATCTAAAAAAGGAAAAAGAAAAAAACAAAGATAAGTGTACTCTTAATCTCCTTTACCTATTTCAACCACCCCCACCCCCCAAATCAGTTCTCTATAGTTAAGAATCTATTTTTTGACTTATCTCTTTTTCCGCCCTTTGTTCCTTTGTTTCTTCACTTCCACATTTGAGTAAAATCGTATGGTATTTGTCTTTCTCTGAGTGGCTTATTTCACTTGGGGCTATACTCTCTAGATCCAGCCATGTTGTTGCAAATGGCAAGATTTCATTTTTTTTAATGGCTGAATTATAAAAAATTACATCTTTATCCATTCATCTATCGATGGACACTTGGGCTTCTTCCATAATTTGGCTATTGTAAATAACACTGCAATAAACAAAGGAGTGCATATATCCCCTCAAATTAGTCTTTTCATGTTCTTAGGGTAAATATGCAGTCGTGCAATTACTGAGTCATATGGTGGTTATATTTTTAATTTTTTGAGGAACCTGCACACAGCATTGCTTCTGATAAGGAATTCACTTCATAGCAAATGAAGTATGGCATGAGCCCATCCTTGTGGGATGCATTGTTTCTATCCTGTTCCCCATTACCTTGAAATATTTGGATTGATGGAAAGTGGACTGGCCCTTTGAAAATTCAGTTACGTTATCAGGTAGGTGGCAGTATCGTGTTGGGCTGTGGCAATGTCCTGATAGACACTGTATATGATTTAAATCGGTGCCCAGAATATGGTGTCCATAACCAAGCTTCACAAGATCAGGAACCCAGGATAGACATTTGAGTGGCTCCACTCACTACTACCTCAAGTGTTCCAAAAGCAAATATTTTACTTCCTGTCTCCATGAACAGGCTCTACAGAGATCTTAATTCCAAGGAGATGAATGA
Organism: Suricata suricatta; assembly: GCF_006229205.1. NCBI lineage: Eukaryota > Metazoa > Chordata > Mammalia > Carnivora > Herpestidae > Suricata > Suricata suricatta. Next base: position 47,679,041 of record NC_043715.1, read on the forward strand.
TTCCATCAGAAAACACAACGATGGTTCCATTGAACTTGATACTTTCAACTGGGCACTTGTTGTCTCTTCTGAATGGATAGTCAAAGAAAGGAGTTATTTTACTGATTGGGGTAATTGATCCTGATAACAAAGAAAGCATTGAGTTGCTACAGCAGAGTGGAGGTGAGCAAGAGTATGTCTGGAATGCAAGAGATGGCTTAAGGTGTCTCTTAAAAGTACCATGTCTTATGGCCAAAAACCAATGAAAAAATATAACAACACAATTCAGGCAGGACTGTTAATGTCTCAAAACCTTGAAGAATGAAAATTTGGTTCATCCTGCTAGGAAAAGAGTCACAATGAACTGAGGTGTTTGCTAAGAGCCAGGGGAATGTGGAATCGATGGTGAACAATGACATTTATAGATCATTACATCAGTTCCAGAAATGATGACTGTAATACTTCTAAATATTCATTGTTTTGTTATAAATATTTTCACTATTAACAAAATATTTATTTTCTTTTTATCCCTAATTTTATTGAGAAATGATTGACATACATCACTGTATAAATCTAAGGCATACAGTATAATGGCATGATTTACATATATTGTGAAATGATTCCCACAGTAGGTTTGGCTAACACCCATTTTTCTCATGTATATAAAAAGAAAGGGCGCCTGGCTGCCTCAATCAGTCGAGTGTCCGACTTTGGCTCGGATCATGATCTCACAGTTCGTGAGTTCAAGCCCCACATCAGGCTCTGTGCAGAGCTTGGAGTCTGCTTCAGATTCTGTCTCCTTCTCTCTGCCCCTCCCCTGCTTGTGTTCTGTCTGTCTGTCTGTCTCTCTCTCTCTCAAAAATAAATAAACGTTAAAGAAAAAGGACAACTTTTTCATTATCTGATGAGAACTCCTAGGATTTACTGTCACAAGAAGTTTCCTCTGTATTATATGACAGCATTAGCGGTAACCATCACATTGTATATTATGCCCCTAGTACTTATTTCTTATAACTGGAAGTTTGAAACTTTTGACCACTTTCCTCCAATCCCCTCTTCCCTCATCCTCTGCCTTTGGTAACCACAAATCTGTTCCCCTTTTCTTGGAGTTTGTTGTTTTGTTTTGTTTTGTTTTGTTTTGTTTTAGATTCCACATATAGGTGAACTTATGCAGTGTTTGTCTTTCTCTGACTTACTTCACCTAGCAGAACATCTTCAAAGTCTATCCATCTTGTTGCAAATGGCAGGATTTCACCATTTCTTTTTATGGCTGAATAATATTTCATTGTACATATATACAAAAATGTCTTGGGGCGCCTGGGTGGCTCAGTCGGTTAGGCCTCCGACTCAGGCTCAGGTCAGATCTCACGTTCGTGGGTTCGAGCCCCACATCAGGCTCTGTGCTGACAGCCAGCTCAGAGCCTGGAGCCTGCTTCTGGTTCTGTGTCTCCTTCTCTCTCTGCCCCTCCTCCTCTCATGCTCTGTCTCTCTCTGTATTAAAAATAAATAAAATGTTAAAAAATTAAAAAAAATGTCTTTATCCATTCACTCATTGATGAAAACTGAGGTTGTTTCCTTGTGTTGGCTATTGTGAATAATGCTGCTACAAACACAGGGCTGCTGGTAATCTTTTCAAATTAGTGTTTTCATTCCTTTAGATATATTCCCAGAAGTGGAGTTGCTGAATCATCCAGTAATTCTATTTTTAATTTTCTGAGGATCCTCTATACTGTATCCACAGTAGCTGTATCTGTTTACAGTCTAACCAGCAGTGCACAAGTGTTCCCTTTTCTCCACATCTGTTCCATCACTTGTTACCTTTGTCTTCTTGGTGATGGCTGTTCTAACAGGCGTGAAATGATATCTCCATTGTGGTTTTAATTTGCATTTCACTAATGACTAGTGAAGTTGAGCATTTGTTCAGGTACCTGTTGGTCTTCTCTATATCTTCTTTAGAGAAGTGTATACTCAGGTCCTATGCCCGTTTAAAAAAATTTTTTTAATGTTTTATTTATTTTTGAGAGAGAGAGAGAGAGAGAGAGAGAGAGAGAGAATATGAGTGGGGGAGGGGCAGAGAGAGAGGGAGACGTAATCCACGAAGCAGGCTCCAGGCTCTGAGCTGTCAGCACAGAGCTAGATGTGGGGTTTGAAACTGAACCACAAGAACATGACCTGAACTGAAGTCGGATACTTAACCGACTGAGTCACCCAGGTGCCCTGGTCCTATGCCCATTTTAACTAGGTTATTTGTGAGAGGAGTTGTTTGTTTTGCTATTGAGTTAATCTGAGTTCTTACATATTTGGGATATTATCCTTTTATCAGATGTATGGTTTGCAGATATTTCCCCCCATCCCATAGATTGTAATTTCTGTCTGTTGATGGTTTCTTTTGCTCTGCAGAAGCTTCTAAATTTGATGTAGTCTCACTTGTTGGTTTTGTTGTTGTTGTTGCTTGTGCTTTAGGTGTCATATCCGCAAAATCATTACTAAGCCATGTTGAGGAAACTTATTCTTTTCTTTTAGAATTTTCTTACATTTAAGTCTTCCAATTCATTTTTTGAGTTAATTTTTGTGAATGGTGTAAGATATGGGTCCAGTTTCATTCTTTTGAATGTGACTATTCAATGATCCCAGCACCATTTATTGAAAAGAGAGTCTTCTCTAATGAGTGTTCTTGATTCCCCTTTTCAAATATTGGTTGATTATATACACTTAGATTTATTTCTGGGCTATGAATTCTGTCTCATTGGTCCGTTTGTTTTTATGCCAGTACCATACTGTATAAATGACTATAACTTTGTAGTATAGTTTGAAATCAGTAAGTGTGATGCCTCCTACTTTGTTCTTCCTTCTCGGGATTTCCTTAGCTATTGGGGGTCTTTTGTGGTGCTATATAAATTTTTGGAGTGTTTTTCCTACTTCTGTAAAAAAAAAAAAAACTGCCATTGGAATCTTGAGGGGGATTGCATTGAAGGCTTTTGATAGTCTTGGTATTTTAACAGTATCAATTCTTCCAGTCTATGAACATGGGTACTTTCCCATTTATTTGTATCCTATCAGAATAGGGCCCCACTCTAATGACCTATTTAATTGCCTTCTTAAGACCCAATCACCAAATCTCACATTGGGGTTTAAGGTGTCAGTATGCATAGGTGGGGACCACAGTTCAGCTCATAATATCTTGTGAGTGGGAAATAGTTTCAAACAGATCAACCTCCTTTTAAAATTGAGATATAACTCACATACCTTCATGTTCACACTTGTGAGATGTATAATTGCATGATTTTTGGTATATTCACAAAGATATAAACTATCACCACTATCTCATTCCGAGCTTTTTCATCAGCCCACCAGGCCGCCGCCCCCCCCCCCCAGTTCATTAGCATTCATTTTCCACTCCCAATGGACAAGCCCCTGGTAACAACTAATCAAATTTCTCCCTCTATGGATTCATGTATTCTGCATATTTCATATAAATGGGATCATAAAACACACTGTTTATTGGGTCTAGCTTCTTTCACTAAGCATGTTTTCAAGGTCAATCCTTGAGTGAATCAGTACTTCAGTATTTAATTGCAGAGTATAATCCCATTGTATAAATATATCACATTTTACTTACCAAGTCATCAGTTGCTGGATATTTGGATTGTTTCTACAATTTGGCTATTATCAATAATGCTGTTATGAATATTTTTGTACAACAATTTATTTCTCTTATATATATACCTGAGAGCATAATTTCTTTTTTTTTAATTTAAAAAAATGTTTACTTTTTGGTTTTTTTTGTTTTGTTTTTTAGAGAGAGAGAGAGAGAGAGAGAGAGACAGCGTGAGCAGGGGAGGGTTGGAGACAGAGGGACGCACAGAATCTGAAGCAGGCTCCAGGCTCCAAGCTGTCAGCACAGAGCCCAGTGTGGAGCTCAAACTCCCAAACAGTGAGATCATGACCTGAGCTGAAGTCGGATGCTTAACCGACTGAGCCCCCCAGGCGCCCCAAGCCCAATCTTTTTAAAGGCCAGCTTTGGTGACGTCAGGCTAGGCTAAATAAAGACGCTCATGGCTGTGCAGCTTATAAGACTGTGTGCTTCAAGCGGTGAGAACGTCAGTTAGAATAGAGGAGACTGTATAGCTCTTAGGTCCAAGCAGATGGTGGGGTCAGGCCCTGTGCCTCAGGAGGGCCTACACTATGCAGTGCCAAAATTTTTCATGTTGCGCTCTGATTGCTGAGTCTGGCCAGGACTGGTAGTGAGTGTTACCCAGTTGGGGTGCCTAGAGCCTGGGTCTGGACCTTGTGTGTCCAATCTCGTTCCTCCGTCCGGGGTTGTCTCTGGTCTTTATCCCATTGGAGTGGACTACCAAATACCCCAGGAAACTCCAAGACATGCCTATGAGGTTCTGTCGACATGCCTTGGTGCTTCTCCGTGGCACAATATTTTAGGACATGACAGTATTCTGCTGTATAGATTTCTCAATGTACAGCTTCTTCAAGCCTTACCTTGTGCATTCTTCAGAGGATCTTAAGTTCACCACTGCAATTGAATTGAACTAAACTTCCCAATGATATCTTTGGAATACATATCATTTATATACAATATATATCATATATATTTATATGTTTGGATAACAGCTAGGTTTGCTGTTATACTAGAGACAAAACTAATATCAGCTTAAATAACCTAGAATATTATCTGCTACGGGATTCTGGAGAGGTTAATTCTAGCCCCCAGTGTGGGAACCCACGTTACTAGTGACAATAAGGACCCCGCCCCCACGGCCACTGTGGGAACTATACACTTTAATCTCCCAGGAGGCGCCAGCACTTCCGGCTTTCTGGGAAGTGTAGCTCGGCAGTCCCGTAGAGACACTTCCCCAAGGCAGCCTGGAAAGATGAAATCTGGGTAGTTGATCCCCGTGCAGCCGGGGGCGGGGCAGTCTCAGGCACTTCCGCTCCGGTGGCCGGTTGCTGCCAGCTCTCCTGTCTTTATGGTGAGTTGGATTCTGGTTTCGAGACTCTTCTGAACTTCCTGCGTCCCAGTACCATCGGCCATTGGTTTGGGGCGAAGAGCTGCGGCAGACAGCGGTGGCTTGAGGGCTGGAGTGGCGTTTCCCTCCAGGGACCCTACAGTTTGGGGCTGTTGTGCTTTGCATGGCCTGGTGGAGGGTGTCCCGGGCTCTCTGCTTGCGGCCCTGCCCCTCTCTCCACCCCAAGCAGCCCACCTTACCCTCACTCTGCATATTGGGCGACTTAACATTCCTCAGTGTCCACTTTTTTTTTTTTTTTGTAATTTTGGGATGATATTCCTACCTTCCCATAATACAGTGGTTTGAGGGTTAAACAAGGTAAAGCCTTAAGGACAGTTCCTGCCACGTGGTGAATGGTGATTTCCTGGTATTAGACTTTAATTTTGTCAAGTGCTTAGTAATCTGAAAGCCATGCGTATCCAGCGGGTTGAGAGCCCAGCTGCAGTAATTTTAATTTTTTAAATGTTTTTTTAAAATTTGGTTTTGAGAGACAGTGCAAGCCGGGGAGGGTCAGAGAAAGACACAGAACCAGAAGCAGGCTCCAGGCTCTGAGCTGTCAGCACAGAGCCCGACCCAGGGCTCGAACCCACGAACCGTGAGATCATGACCTGAGCCGAAGCCGGAAGCTGAACGCTTAACCGACTGAGCCACCCAGACGCCCATCTTTTTAATTTTTAAGTAGTCTCTACACCCAACATGGGGCTCCATCTCACAACCAAGAGCAAGAGTCCCGTGCTCTATCTATGGGGCCAGCCAGGTGCCCCTCTTACTCCACTTCTCCATCCACATTGCCCTTCCTGCTGTAACTCAGACCTGCAAAGTGGACCATATTTTGCTTATTGCTGATTGACTATGAATGTAGCAGACGAAACAACAAAATTTTAATGTTTTTGTTCTTGCGGTGTGAACTCTGATACATCTCACTGGGATAGTATCAAGGTGTCTATGCGTTCCTTTTCGGATGCTGGAGGAGACCGGCATGTAGGGCCTGCCCAGTTCTTGGCTCTCATTCTCCGTCCTCCATCTTCAAAACCAGCGACCCTGCATCTCCCTGACGGTGCTTGGATACTCTCCCTCTGCTCCTCTTCGGCCCCTCGTGTCTGCTGTCTTTCAGGACCCTTCTGATTGCCTTCCTCCCAGATAATCTAGGAGAGCGCCCTTTTTTTTCTGATCAGCTGATCCCACCCTATGTTGCGTCTGCAACCCAGTTAACACAACATAACATATGTTCACAGGTTCTGGGGATGAGACGTGGACATCTTTCAGGAACCATTATTAAGTCCGTTACAGAAGCTTCTCCCTCAGGGTTCTTTACTTCTTTGCTCTGCCTGGAATATTCTTATCAAAAAATTCATGCCGGCTCTTCCCTTCTTCATTCAGGTCTCTGCAAAGTTCTAATACTATGGGACAGGCCTTCTGACCATTCTATTTCACATTTAAAATACTGGGGCGCCTGGGGGGCTCAGTCAGTTAAGCTTCCAACTTGGGCTCAGGTCATGATCTCGCAGTTCGTGGGTTCAAGCCCCGCATCAGGCTCTGTGCTCACAGCTCGGAGCCTGGAGCCTGCTTCCGGTTCTGTGTCTCCCTCTCGCTCTGCCCCTCCCCCTCTCATGCTCTGTCTCTGTCTATCAAAAATAAATAAA
>NC_043715.1:47685783-47777945 GCF_006229205.1 Suricata suricatta
CTGATTAACCCAATCGTTCTTTAGTAGGGTGGTTTTTAACCACATTTTTGGAGGTTTTCCAGACTTTTTCCTGTGGTTAATTTCAAGTTTCATAGCATTGTGATCTGAAAGTGTGCATGGTATGATCTCTATTTGTTTATACTTATAGAGGGCTGCTTTATGTCCTAGTATGTGGTCTATCTTGGAGAATGCGCCATGTGCACTCGAAAAGAAGGTGAATTTCCTATCTTTAGGATGCAGAGTTCTAAATATAGATACCTGTAAATATTTATTGACTCAGAGAATGACTTGATGGATAGGAGAAATTAACTGTATTTATTGCTTGTGGTGATGCAAGAGTTTATCTGAATGCTTATTACAGGCTTTTAAATTTATTTTACAGTGCGCTAAAAAAATCTTTCATTTGCTATTTGAAAAAAAAAAAACCTGATGCACAAGACCAATTTATCTTTGTCCAAAGTTTTCCCACCCCATTTTCAAAGAAACACCCAAACCTCATAAGAAACCAGTGCGTAGGCTTCCTTTTCACCTGGTCACTCCATGACTCATGGAAACCGCGAGTAAGTGAGCCATAAACCAGAGTGAATTGAAGATACTGCAGAACGTTTCTCGTCTTCAGATGGCTCTGTATCCAATTTCTATTTATTTAGAGATAATCACGCTTATGAGTGGATCAAGATGGTGTGGTATATATACACAATGGAGTACTACATGGCAATGAGAAAGAATGACATATGGCCATTTGTAGGGAAGTGGATGGACTCGAGGGTGTCATGCTAAGTGAAATAAGTCAAGCAGAGAAGGACAGATACCATATGTTTGCACTCATAGGTCTAACAGGAATACAGGAGAAACCTAATGGAGGGCCAGGGGGAGGGGAAGAGGGAAAAAGAGTTGGGGAGAGAGAGGGATGCAAAACTTGAGAGACTATTGAATACTGAAAACGAACTAAGGGTTGAAGGGGAAGGGGGGGAAGAGGTGGTGGTGATGGAGGGGGGCACTCGTGGGGAAGAGCACTGGGTATTGTATGGAAACCAATTTGACAAACTATTAAAAAAAAGATGTAATCATGCTTAAGTGTGATTCTTTATGTACACTTGACTCTTATCACAAGGAAGCTTCTTTTTTTAGGTTTAAAATATTTATTTGTTTATTTTTAACGTACATCCAAGGTAGTTAACATACAGTGTCATAATGATTTCAGGAATACAATTTAGTGATTCATCACTTACATACAACACCCAGTGCTCATCCCAGCAAGTGTCCTCCTTAATGCCCCTCACCCATTTGGCCCATCCCCCACCCAACTCCCCTCCAGCAACCCTCAGTTCTCTGTATTTAAGAGCCTCTGATGGTTTGTCCCCCTCCTTGTTTTTATATTATTTTTGCTTCTCTTCCCTTATGTTCATCTGTTTTCACGAGGAAACTTCTAAGCACTGTGGTTGTGACCATCCTGGGGAACATGGATTCCCTGTGGCTTTCCTTTGGTAGGGGACATAGTCATTTCTGGAAAGAAACTCTTTATTTGAAGGTTTTAATTGCAATCCCAGTTAATGTGCCATGTTACATCAGTTTCAGGTGTACAATACAGCAATTCAGCAATTCCAAACAACACGCGGTGCTCACCACAGGTGTGCCCCCTAATCTGCGTCACCCATGTCACCCCCCACCCATCTCCCTTCTGATAACCATCAGTTTGTTCTCTGTAGTTTCCTGGTTGGTCCCTCTTTTTTCCCCCTTTGTTCATTTGTCTTCTTTTTAAATCCCACAGATGAGTGAAATCACATGGTATTTGTCTTTCTCTGAGTGACTTATTTTACTTAGTATTGTACTCGCTAGATCCATCCATGACATTGCCAGTGGCAAGATTTCATTCTTTGTTCTGGCAGAATAATATTCCGTTGTATATACTTACAATGTCTTTATCCATTTATCAGTTGGCGGACACTTGGCTGCTTCCATAATTCGGCTGTTGTTAACAAACTATGCAAACACGTAAGAGTGCACGGATCCTTTTGAGTTCGTGTTTTAGTATTTGGGTGAATAGCTAGTAGTTCTATTTTCAACTTTATTTTTTTAAATTTATTTTAATGCTTATTCCTTTTTAAGAGACAGAGAGAGAGAGCGTGCAAGTAGGGGTGGAGCAGAGAGGGAGACACCGAATCCAAAGCAGGCTTCAGGCTTTGAACACCCAGCACTGAGCCCAATGTGGGGCTCGAACCCACAAACCATGAGATCATGACCTGAGCTGAAGCCAGACGCTTAACAAACTGAGCCACCAAGGCGCCCCTATTTTTAACTTTTTAAGGAGGCTCCCTACTGTTTTCCACAGTGACTGCACCAATTTACATTCCCACCAACAGTGCATGAGGGTTCCTTTTTCTCCACAGCCTCACCAACACTTGTTGTCTTCTAGGTTTTTGATTTTAGCCATTCTGACAGGTATTTTGATAGTGATTGCATTAAATATGTAGATTGCCTTGGGTAGTACAGACATTTTAACAATATTTGTTCTTCCACGCTGAGTGCATGGGTTGTCTTTCCATTTCTTTGCATCATCTTCAGTTTCTTTCATCAGTGTTTTCTAGTTTTCAGAGCACAGGTCTTTCACTTCTTTAGTTAGCTTAATTCCTAAGTATGCCATTATTTTTGGTGCACTTGTAAACGGGATTGATTCCTTAATTTCTTTTTCTGCCACTTCATTATTGGTGCATAGAAATGCAACAGATTTCTATACATTGATTTTGTACCCTGTGACTTCACTAAATTCATTTATCAGTTCTGGCAGTTCGTTGGTGGAGTCTTTCAGGGTTTTTTAAAAAAATATTTATTTATTTTTGAGACAGAGCATGTGGGGGGGGGGGGAGGAGCAGAGAGAGAGGGAGACACAGAATCTGAAGCAGGCTCTAGGCCCTGAGCTGTCAGCACAGAGCCCGACGTGGGTCTTGAACCCACGACCCATGACATCATGACTTGAGCCGAAGTTGGATGCTTAACTGACTGAGCCCCCCCGGCGCCCCCCAGGTGCTCTTCATATCCCTATTTCCATGCTGCATGTCTGTGGGTTGTTTGTCCTGCTTTCCTTCCAAGAGCAGCCCCCAAAGACTTCAGCCTGTCTCTGAGCCAAGCCTGCTGACTTACAGCTCCAGGCTCTAAGCACCACTGATTGCAAGAACTCCTGAAATCTGGCCCCTCTTGCTTTCCAAGCCAATTTCCATGGGGATTCATTTTCCCCGTGCGCTCCCGTGTGCTGGTCCATCTCACCCGCTTCTCTGCAATTGCAGCTCCGTCTGCACCACAGCAGCCGTGATCTGTTTCTCTCCCAAACTGTCTCCACGCTTCCTAACTTCTCTGTGGCTTCTTCTCTACCTTTAGTTATAGAATTTGTGCTGCCATTGTTCAGGTTGATTTCTGGCGTATTGAGGATGGTTGACAATTATCTAGTTGTATTCATGGGAGGGGAGCCTAGGGTCCTCTTCTTCCATTGCCATCTTCCCTTCTCCCCCTCAAATACTTTTCTTTTCAAAAAATATTTTTTAAAGTAATTTCTACACCCAACATGAGGCTTGAACTTACAATGCCAAGGTCAAAGTCATGTGCTCTCCTGACTCAGCCAGCCAAGCACCCCAAGAAAATCTTTTTAAATTTTTTTTTAAGTTTACTTATTTTGAGGGAGACAGAGACAGCATGAGCAGGGAAGGGGCAGAGACAGAGGGAGAGAGAGAATCCCAAGCAGGCTCTGCACTGTCAGCACAGAGCCCAGCCTGGGGCTCAAACTCCCAAACTGTGAGATCATGACCTGAGCCAACACCAAGAGTCAATCACTTAACCGGCGGAGCCACCCAAGCACCCCATGAAAATCTTGTTTTAAATGAGGATTCTGAGGGTGCCTGGGTGGCTCGGTTGGTTGGGCATCTGACTCTGGCTCAGGTTGCCCTGAGCTCAGGTGGCTCACTGTGGCCACATGTGAAGCATGTGGGAAGGGATTTGGTCAGAAATCACGCCTGCAAGCTCATCAGAAAGGCCACACCAGAGAAAAGCCATACAAGTGTGAGGCGTGTGGGAAAGGTTACGGGCGAGCTTGGATCTCGATGTGCACCAGAGTGTCCATATGGGAGGGAATCCGTACACCTGTAGGGCGTGTGGTAAGCACTTCACTAAGACCTCAAATCTTAAAGTTCATCAGAGAGTCCACACTGGAGAGAAGCCGTACAAATGTAACGTGTGTGGTGAGGTCTGCAGTCAGTCTGAACATCTAACATCTCATCAGAGAGTTCACACAGGGGAGAAACCTTACAAGTGTGAGCTGTGTGGTAAGCAGTTCAAGTTCGTATGTTAAAGTTCATCACAGAAGCCACATTGGGGATAAATCTCATTCAGTCCCACGGAAGGGAAAACATTTGTTTCATTAACGGGAATGTTTTCGCCATAGCTGACCACATCCCGGTGATCCCAAGGTCACACACGAGGTGCAGTGTACAAAGCACAGGAACCTTGGCAGTTGTCGCTCTCAGTCAAGAAAAAGGCCCTGAACATAATAATTTCTTTGGGCATTTATCAAACCCTAATGGTGGATGTTAAAGTCGATGTCCCCTGTAGTAGAAGCTTCATTAGAGCCGGGGTTTGTTTCCTGCTGAGTCTGTATAATCAGCACTGAGTAGCACTCCATATGTGCATCTATTTATTTTTAAATATAATTTATTGTCAAATTGGCTTCCATACAACACCCAGTGCTCATCCCAACAAGTGCCCTCCTCAATGTCCATCACCCACTTTCCTCTCTCCCCCACCCTCCATCCACACTCAGTTTTTTTTTTCCAGAAATATTTTCTAGTTTTCATTGTACAGGTTTTTATCCCCTTGGTTAACTTTATCCCTGAGTATTTTAGTCTTTCTGATGCTTATGTAAATTGTGTCTATAATTTCTTTTTTAGTTTGTTCATTGTGTATGGGAGTGCAACTGATTTTTGTGTATTGACTGTTATCCTAATACTTTGATGAAATCATGTATTCTAATAGTTTCTTGGGGACGCCTGGGTGGCTCAGTCGGTTAAACGTCTGACTTCGGCTCAGGTCATGATCTCACGGTTCGGGGGTTTGAGCCCCGCGGCAGGCTCTGTGCTGACAGCTCAGATCCTGGAGCCCGCTTCAGATTCTGTGTCTCCCCCTCACTCTGCTCCTCCCCCACTCAGTCTCTCTCTCTCTCTGTCCCAAAATTAAACTATAAAAAATATTAAAAAATAGTTTTTTTGATAGAATCCTTAGGACTTTCTACATATAAGACTATCTGCAAACATAATTCTATTCTTCCTTTCCAATTTGGATGTGTTTTATTTCTTTTTCTATTTAATTGCTAAAGCTAGAACTTCCAGTGCTCTGTTGACTAGAAATTGTGAAAATGGACACCTTCTTTCCTGAGCCCAGAGGAAAAGCTTTCAGTCTTTCACTAGTGAGTGTGATGTTTGCTGTGGGGTTTTCATATAGACATATCTCATTAAATTTTTAAATGTTTATTTTTGAGAGTGACAGAGAGAAAGTGGGGAAGGGACAGAGAGAGAGGGAGACATAGAATCTGAAGCAGGACCCAGGCTCCGAGCTGTCAGCACAGTGCCTGACATGGGGCTCAAACTCATAAACCTGAGATCATGATCTGAGCCGAAATCAGATGCCTAACCTACTGAGGCTCCAAGGCACCCCTAGGCATATCTCATTTTATTGTGCTTTGTACATACTGCATTTTTACAAATTAAAGGTGTGTGGCAACGCTGCACAAGCAAGTGTATAAGTGACAATTTCCCTACAGAAGTTGTTCACTTCATGTCTCTGGTAATTCTTACAATATTTCAAACTTTTTCTTTTTTAAAAAAAGTATTAATGTTTTTTATTTATTTTTGAGAGACAGAGAGACAGTGCGAGCAGGGAAGGATCAGAGAGAGAGGGAAACACAGAATCAGAAGACAGGCTCCAGGCTCTGAGCTAGCTGTCAGCACAGAGCCTGACGCAGGGCTCGAACCCACGAACCGTGAGATCATGACCTGAGCCGAAGCCAGACGCTTAACTGACTGAGCCACCCAGGCACCCCTTAAACTTTTTCATTATCATTATACTTGTTATGGTGATCTGCGATAAGTGATTATAATTCACTAAAAGCTCAGATAATAGCAGTTTTTAACAATAAAGTATTTTTGTATTAAGGTGGTATTTTTTTTTTTTTAGTCATGATGCAACAGCACACTTAGCAGACTACAGGATAGTGTAAACATAACTTTTATATGCACTGGGAAACCCTCCCCTGCTGGGCCCGTGTCTCTCTGTCTCTCAAAAATAAATTTAAAAAAACAACTCACTTTATTGCACTGGTCTGGAACCATACCCCAAGGTGTGCCTATATGTAGCTTTTATTGTATTGAAGTAGTTTTCTTCTATTCCTAGTTTATTGAGAGTTTTTATCATAAATATTACATATAATATGTGTATAAATATGTGTATGTGTACGTGCGTGTGTGTACACTGTCTCTAGTACCCAAAGGAGCCTATTAACTGTTGGGCTTCCTCTACAATTAATGTAATGTAATGTAGCTTGCTGCTAGGGCCAGCAAGTTTTGCATGAGTGTATCTGGGATACTTATCTGGCTCCTGTCCCAGTGGCTCCCAGGAATTGCACCTGCTATATACAATGAGTGTCAGCTCCACCTGCTTTTCAGTGCACCGCACCATCTTGATGCCCTTGATGAGCAAAGCTGCTGTGGGGACGTGGGCTGGCTGACGGTCAAGCCCGGGCCACAGGTGGCACCCTGCAGGGGAACTGAGGTATCCCTGAGGAGTGCAGTAAAGCATACTGTAGGCAGTTCCATGCGGAACTCAAACTGGTCTGCATACTCATCTTGCAAGAAGATTGACCAAAAGCAATTAGCCAGGTCAATAGCAGCATATCGGTCTCCAGGGGGGCTGCCACTGTCTCAGTGATGGTGATGATATCGGGCACTGCAGGGGGGCAAGCATGGAACCTGGGCATTCAGCCCATGCCAGTCCAGTGCCCCAGGGTGGTGTGGAGCGGTGCCAAACAAACCAATGATGAGAAGCGCTCAAACTTGCACCATGTACTGAAGAAACAAAGTGATGTCCTTCTCCACCCCCCACCCCGTTATGCAGTGTTCTATTGTTGCAAACCCAAGGAGGTTGGTTAACTTTGTAGCAAGCAGGAGTGTTTTGCTGTTATGGCTCCTTTTTTTTTTTTTTTTTTTTGCTATAAAGGGGCATACTCGCTCAGGAGGTGGGGACGTTTTACATCACAAGCAGCCAAAATGTCAATGCCCATACTGCATTTTGCTATGGGAACCACAGCGACCAGCATCTGGAATGTCTTAAAGCATTATCAGGCACACCAACCACACAAGCAAATAATCACCTATGACACTAGGTTCACCCCCAACCATCCCCCTCTTATTACCAGTTTCATCTTTAGCCCTTCAAGGGCCTGGAACAACTCATGTGGGCCCCAGTATCCAGGAGCCTCAGGAAAGTCGATTCTCCATGTTTCCTCTTGACAGAATAGGGCCACTGGTCTCCGATGGGGATGTTGGAGATCTTGACCCCATCTCTGTCCCATTTGGCTAGAGACGTTTGGGTCTGCAATGTCCCTTCATCAAACAGATGTACCATCCAGGTAGCATGGAATTTTCCTGGATTCTGTCCATGGCTGTACTTCAACGTTTCCTTCCTCCTTCAGAGAAGACCTTATTTCAACTGTCCTATTTTCCTCAATGCCATCAGTTGTTCAGCGCTGCGTGCAAATAGGTCTTGCTTAAGTCCGGCAAGTGACCTGAACTGGGTGGGGTTTCCTGCACAGGGTCCTTCTATTTCCCCCAGACATTTGTCTACAACTTCTGAGACACCATGGGAGCTGGTGCGTGGGGGTGGGGGGTGCGAGGGTGGCCAGGAGTCTGGGTCTGCTCTTCTTAGGACTCATCTCTCACACTTCTGCCCTTACCCATTGCACAACTCATCCCTGGTAACATGGTTATTATCTGCATCGTGTTCGCCCCCATGTGACCAGAGGGTGGCCAGCATCTCAGTCAACTCCTCCTTCCCTGGGGCTCCAGCACCACCCTGGGGCACTGAGGCTGGTAAGCTTTGCGTTTCCGCCATGCCATGGTGTGTTTCCTAGGCGACCCTATGCACCAAGCTGAACTGTTGAACAGAAGATGGGTGCACAGTTCTCTATTGCCCTGGAATTGTTAACCAGTGCAGAGTAATCATTGTGCAGAGTATTTCATTGGCCAGTTATGTCCATGGACATGTGTGGCTACACGGGAGGTGGGAAAGTGAGCCTTTAGCTTTTCCAGTCTCTGTAACGAAGTGATTAAGAAAGGAGTGATCTGTGATTAGCCGCTGGTTCACTAGCCAAACTGTCTGTCCCAGAACATAAGGTGATAGTCATTGCCGCTTCATATATGATAGCAGACTTACTATTCATCAGGGGAATGTGCCAAAATACTATTTAATTCATCCAGAAACACACCAGTAGTTGGACAAGTGGGTTTATCACTTGTTGCAGTAGAGGGTCCACCCACCAGGGAAAGCTGTGAGGTGTCACAAGAGAAGGAGGGTGTCAGATGACTCTGTTATAGGATTTGACACTTGTTTGGGTTGTCGAGGGAAGACCTAAGGAAGCGGGCAGGGTTCACTGTAAATTAAATACTGTCAGAAAGCAGGAGGAATTCTAGGAGTGAGTATTTCAATAAATTTTACCTTTTGGGAAGGCAGACTGGACCAAGAATAAAGTTCTAAGTGATAAAGAACTAGCAGTCACTCATCTAGCAAAAAAGGGGGGTGTGTAGCTTGGGACAGTGACCTCGTTTTTGTCTGCGTCTCAGCAAAACTAAGAAGTTTTGTCTCACTTTGCCATGGTCTCAGAGAACGCTCATTTGAGGATGGTAGTCTGTGGTTCATTTATGTCCCAAAGGAGAATGACGTGGCCCAGCTGTGCGGGCCACGCCAGCTTCCAGAGCTCAGGGGCTGTTTCGCTTTTCGCTCTCAGTCCATCCAGTGTAACATTACACAGCCATCAAGTAGAAGGAGTTAGATTTTCAAAACTGGAAATGTTTAGCTTATACTGAGTTTAGAAAAATGGATATAGAGCATGGGACTTCATTTTTTTTTAATGACTTTTTTTTTTCTTTTAGAGAGAGTGTGTGTGGAGGGAGGGGTCAGAGAGGCAGAGGGACAAAGAGAGAGAATCTTAAGTAGGCTCCATACCCAGCACAGACCCTGACGAAAGGCTGGATCTCACCACCGTGAGATCATGACCTGAGCCAAAATCAAGAGTGAGACACCACCAACTGAGCCACCCAGGCACCCAGAGACTTCATTTTAAAAATCAAATATATATGTTGATAGATACATGTATGTTTATGAGGAGACAAAACATTTTTATCTTTGAGGGAAGGATTCTTGGTGCAGCTTTCTTATTTAGCTTCATACTCTTTGTTTTTTAGTAACACCTTTTAAAATTATTAACTATCTGCAATAAAATAACTATAAAATATAAGGTATTTTTATCCAGAAAGTATAAAGGAAAAGACTCTTAACACAAAAATATGCTCTCTCACTTACAGAATCCTCCTCCCTGATTTGGCTTTAAATCATAGGTTTTGGGTGTCAGAATAACTCCAATGTCAAGTTCTGCAGCTGGTAGGCTTTGTTTGAGTGAGTGGACAATTTTATATCTTCACTGAAGCTTGACATTTTCACCTCCAAAGTAGGGATAGTGGTTTTTAAGATTTTTATTTGAGAGAGAGAGAGATCGAGAGAGAGAGATCGAGAGAGATCGAGAGAGAGATCGAGAGAGAGAGATCGAGAGAGAGAGAGAGAGAGAGAGAGAGAGCGAGCGAGAGAGCGAGTACGCAGGGGAAGGGCAGAGGGAGGGAATCCCAGGCAGCCTCCCTGATCAGTGCAGAGCCCAATGTGGGGTTCCATCCCACCACCCTGGGATCGTGACCTGAGCCAAAATCAACAATCAGATGCTCAACCTGCTGAACCACCCGAGAGCCCGGGGATAATAATTTTAACATACAGTTTAAATGAGGGAAGAGTGCTTTTGTGAGGACAAGCGTCCACTTTGGCCCTCCTAAGTTGTGGTGTGTCAGGGTCTGGAGTAGAGGTAACTTGCACGCTTCTCACCGCTCCTCCCGAATAATTCTATCTCACCTCTTCTTTGAACTCTCTTTTAGCCTTATGTCGTCGGATTATATTAGATATCCTCCTGTCCCGGTCATCTAGAGTCCCCTAAGCAACCATTCCCCATCAATTTCTTGAAGATAGTATCACTTAATCCGTTTCCAACAATACTCCTGTCAGAATTGGAGGCATTTCGAATTCGGGAAGTCGTGTCCATGGAGTAATTTCGCTGAGGACTCGGGCACAGGTAACGCAGATCCTTAACATGGAAGCCCGAGGAAGTCAGGACTGCGTGATCCCTTCTATTCTGGTATTTGGGGGAAGTGTAGACAAGGAGCTTCCAGCAGCCTCAACTACTCGCTCAAGAGGGTGAGGCTAGGGGAACCTGGGTGGCTCAATCGGCTGGGCTTCCGACTTCAACTCAGATCATGATCACTCGGTTACTGAGGTCCAGCCCCGCGTCAGGTTCTTCGCTGACAGCTCAGAGCCCGGAGCCTGCTTCGGATTCTCTCTCTCTGTCTCTCTCTCTCTCTGCTCGCTCTCTGTCTCCCACTCAAAAAGAAACATTAAAAAAAAAAAAAAAAAAAAAAGAGGGTGAGCTTACGAAGGTTTTGCCTTCAGCATTCTGGGAGACGTAGTCCAGGCGCTCTGTGTAGTCGCGCGCACTTCCGCTCTGGAAGGCGGATCTGGTGCATTCTGGGAGGTGTAGTCCAGAAGCTCTCTGTTTTCGCTGGCACTTCCGCTGGGGGAGTGGGAGGTTGCTCCTGAATTTTCTATGGGAGAGGTGCGTCAGTTCCGCCTGTCCCGGAGCTTCCAAACTTCCTGAATCTGTGCTTGGAACCTGCAGCGACAGGGCGACTTGGGGGGAAAGAAGCCTGAGCAGAGTACGCAGGTATTGGGGGGAGGGCAGGACTGAGCGTCTCTCGGGGAGTCTGCATTCCTGGTGGGTCCCGAGTCTCGGGGTGGGGCGTGGGGTGGGGTCACCTACCGCCTGGCTTGAGAGTTGCTGCTCGTCCCAGCTCGCCCCGTCCGCCTCCCTACCCACGCGTGCCTCTGCTTCCTGGTGTCGGGGAATTGTCAGAGGTGGCGACAGAGGACCCCGGCTGCCTCCATTTTGACCTCAAACTTTCTAGTTGGCTTCTTTCCAGCTTGTCCTGGTCCTGGTGGAAGAGCCTGGAGGGCAAAGCAGCCGCTGGTGGGAACCGAAACTAACCCCTCAAGCAGTAAGGCCTGTCCTGAGCCAGCAAGACCCCCGTTTGTGATTGACCCCACGACAGTAACGCATTTGACCTTCACTGCCCACCTGCAGTACCCACCCGCCCTTGCCCCACATTTTCCTTATATAAACCTGGACGTATTTTCAGCAATTTGAAGACAGTCTTTGAGCCGTTAGTCTGCAGTCTTTTGGTGTTCGCCTCACTGAGATAATTCCTTTCTTATTCACCTGGACTAGATTCTCTGCCTTTGGGTTTTGTAAGCAGCGAGGGACCGAATCGGGTCTGGGTCTGCTTTGGAGCCGCCCCCCCTCCCCCAAGCCAGGCGCTCTTGCTCCCCTGCTGCCTGCTGTGGCTGCGGAAATAAAAAAAAAAAAAATCTCCAACCAGTTCCTGGCATATGGTGAATGGTGATCTCTTTTTAGTATTAATTTCCCGAGCATCTGTCACGTCCCCCAGTTAGGGTCAGATATCCAACTGCAGCGACCTTTGCTTTTCTCCGATTCCTGCCTGGTGCCGGATCATCCCGGGCCCCTTCTAATCTCTCATTTAGGAAGGTGAGGGTGTAATGGAACTAACTTTGAGTTCCTACCGTGGCGAGTCAGAAACCTTACCAGACTGAGTTGTCGCACAAAGAAAACTTGGATTTGCAAGCACGTAAGGAGATCACGGCTTCCACAGCAGGAATCCCCAAGAGAGGGTGAATGGGCTCCTTTGTTGAGGGTTAGGATGGATGTTTTAGAGAGGAAAGGCTTGACATGTATGTAGAGACAGGAGTAAGGATGAGCATGCGCCTGAAGGAAACATGCCTGTAATGTGTGTGTTAGGTAACTGAGGCTGAGGCTCCTCCTGGGGCAGAGATTTTAGGATTATAATGAGGTAAAGGTAATTGTAGGTCATTCCAGAAGTCACTGCAGGTCCTTCTGTGCAGTTGGGGGGTGGTCTGGGTGATCTGGGCCTGGGGCAGGTCTTGTCAGGACAATTGTCATCACCTGAGGTGGTTTCCAGTTTTATTGGCCTGAGTTAAGAGGTGAGCAAAAAGAAGAGCTGAAGGAGAAATGTAAGACCGAGTTAGTGAGTACAAGCAGGTGGGCAGTACATGTCTGGTCTCGGGGTGTAGTCGTAGAACGTTGCTTCCAGATTGCGCTTTTTTTTTTTTTTTGAGAGAGAGAGAGAGAGAGAGCACACACGCATGAGTGGGGGAGGAGCAGAGGAAGAAAGAGGATCTGAAGCAGGCTCCACACCTAACGCGGGGCTCAGTCCCACAGCCCTGGGATCATGACCTGAGATGAAATCAAGAGTCTCATGCTCAACCAACTGAGTCACCCAGGCACCCCTCAGATTGCGCTTTTATTGAGGACAATGACATGATCATGGCATTTCATGACATTCTTTTTTTTTCCACCCGCCAGCCTGACTTCTCAGAAAGGGCTGCACAGAGGTGGAAGGAACGACTGCTTGGGTACTGACAGCAAAGTTCTACGTGAGTGGGATCTGGCATCTTCCTCCCTTCCTCCCTCCCTTCCGAAAGTGTGTGGCTGAGTCGGGGGGGAGCAGGGAGAGGGAGAGAATCTGATGCAGGCACAGAGCCTGTCGTGGGGCTGGCGCTTCTGACCATGAGATCACGACCTGAGCAGAAGTCAGGAGTCAGATGCTTAACTGACTGAGCCACCAAGGGGCCCCTGGGCACTTTTCTTTTACAACGATATTCACATCAGTTAGATAATGTATAGGATATGTAATTGGGCATGGGTATTAGTAATAATACATCCTTAATTGCCAAACTCAACAATGATGGTTTTATACAAATAAATACATTGTCCACAGCACAGCTCCGTGAAGAAATTCTGCTTTTTTGTTTTTCCCTATTTTTCTGTTCTGTAAAAGGAGGTTGAGACCCAGGGAAAATAAGTTATTTGCCCATAGTCCCCACCTAGGAAGAGGCTGAGCTGGGGTTGGAATGAAGGCAGTCTGAGTCCAGAGCTTAAGTTGCTAATCTCGTGGGTGTGTTCTGCAGCTGTTGGAACTAGCAGGTGTCAGACCCCGGGGTCGTTAGGACTTGGGTCTGGAGGACCTTAAAAGCAAGGCTAATGGGCTTTGACTTTTGTGAGTTTTTATTTTATATTTTTATTAAAAAAATTTTTTTAATGTTTTATTTATTTTTGAGAGAGACAGAGACAACATGAACAGGGGAGGGGCAGAGAGAGAGGGAGACACAGAATCCAAAGCAGGTTCAAGGCTCTGAGCTAGCTGTCAGCACAGAGCCCGACGCGGGGCTCGAACCCACGAACCATGAGATCATGACCTGAGTGAAGTCGGATGCTTAACCGACTCCCCTCCGAGTTTTTAAAACCATTGCCAATGATTTTAGTCCACTTATTACTAGTAATATGCTTTATTCTTTTTTTTAAGTGTCTTTATGTATTTTGAGAGTAAGACAGTGTGAGCAGGGGAGGGTCAGAGAGAGAATCCCAAGTGGGCTCCATGCTGCCAGCACGTAGCCCAGTGTAGGGACCCAAACCCACGAAATCATGAGATCACGACTGGGGCTGAAACCAAGAGTCGGACACTCACCCGACTGAGCCACCCAGGCGCCCCATTATAATTTTATTTTTAAGCAATCTCTACACCCATCGTGTCGCTCAGATGATCAGGAGTTGCATGCTGTACTGAATGAGCCAGCCAGGCGCCACGAAACTATGGCCAATTTTTAAACATTGCCAAGAAAGAATAAACTAGGGAACTTCCATTTAATTCCACGATCATCTTTATTATACCCATCATTACTGTTGTTCCTGTGACTGTTTCCAGAGAGCATTAGACTTTATTTTTGCATAATTAAAGTTTTTTTCCATTGAAAAGCTGCAAAAATAGTATAAGGAGTTCTCATATGCTCTCTTAAACTTTTTTTTTTTAATTTTTTTGTTTTGAGACATAGTGAGTTGGGGAGGAGCAGAGAGAGAGGAAATCCCAGGCAGGCTCATGCTATCAGGGCAGAGCGTGATGCGGGGCTCGACCCCACAAACCTTGAAGTCACCACCCAAGTCGAGATCGAGAGCCGGATGCCGTCTGGGTGACCCGTCATATACTTTTTACCCAGATTCCCTGGTTGTTTATCTTCTACCTGTCTTGTGGCTCCATCAGCCCCGAAACCCCGAGAATATACCGGCAATTCAATGACGGCTTAGTTTAGCTTCTGAAGGAAGGCAGCCCCACATTTGGGTAATCAGGAGGTGTCTTGGTAAGAGGGATTTAGAGGAGGCTGATTATAGAATTTTGACACCCCGTACTTGGTAATATTGGATGTTGTACTATGTAATACAGTTACCCATCACATATTAGCTGTCTAATAAGTTATTACAAGTAATAGTTAATAGTGTTACTTATTAAGTAAGGTTGGAGAACATGTAACATCCTGTTTTGTATTCCAGTCTTCTATTTAATTTTGTTCTCTTTTCATGTAACTGCCTTAAAACCAGTCGCCTTTCCTCCATCCCAGTTCAAAGTCCCAATTTTATCCACTGCCTTAAACTATTTGTTTATAAACATTGTTCAAAAAATGTTATTGTAAACTTGATGTTCTTTAGTGCGGAATGCATTCCATAACCTTTGTCTTTTTTGTTGATGCTGCTGCTTTCTTTTCTCTTTCCTTTTTTTTTTTTTTTTTTGTAACTTTTTGTTTTTCATGTAAGCTCTACACCCAGCGTGGGGCCTGAACTCACAGCCCCAAGAGGAAGAGTCGCACGCGCCATCGTCTGAGCCAGGTGCCCTTGTTCTTGATGCCTTTAAAGGGTATAGAGGCAAGTTATTTTGGAGAACGTTCTTCATTTGGGGTTAACGTGAGGTACCGCATGTTTAGGTTCGGTTATGCGTCATTCGGAGGGACTCCGCAGAGCATTGAGGCGTCCGTGACACTGCGGTAGAGCAGGGGCCCAGGGACATCGGTCTGTCCGTGCATTGGTGAACTCAGCTTTGTTACCTAGGCTAAGGTGATTTCGATTAGGTTTCTTCACTGCAAAGTTACTAATTTTTGTTTACTAAAGTTTTTTAAAGATTGTACTTGTAAAGTAATCTCTACCCCCAGCGCGGGGCTGGAACTCACAACCTGCAGATTGAGAGCCGCACACCTTACTGACTGAGCCAGCCAGACTCCCCTAAAGTTACTGTTTTAAAATCATAATTAATAAAGCTTATTTTTTATTTTCTATAATTTTCTTTTTTACATTTATTTATTTTTGAGAGACAGAGCACAAGTGGGGGAGGGGCAGAGAAAGAAGGACACACAGAATCCGAAGCAGTCTTCGGGCTCTGAGCTGTCAGCACAGAGCCGAACACGGGGCTTGAACTCACGAACCATTAGATCATGACCTGAACCGAAATTGGACGCTCAACCGACTGAGCCACCAAAGCACCCCAAAATTAATAAAGTTAATGGGGAGATGCACTCATTAGTTGGCATTCTGCTGTGAGGCCAAGCTTCCCCATGTTCCCTACTTACTCAGTTATAAATACCGTTATCAGTATGCACTCAGAATCTCCATTAGTTTCATAATTTAAGTGACACGTTGATGCACGTTTATTTACACCAACTTGGTGTGTATTGTACGTATCACAGAATCCGCCCGTTTTAACGTTGCCCAAATCAACAATTTTTAGTAACTGCCAAGTGGTGCAGCCATTGCTGTAGTTCAGTTTAGAACATGTTCATTCAGTCACAGTTGAATTCCTCATGCCCATTTTCAGGTCACCCCCATTTTCTCCCCTAATCCCCAGGCGACCCCTAACCTGCTTTCTGCCTCCATAGATTTGCCTCTTCTGGACATTTTCTATAAATGGAATCATAAAATCGCCAGCCTTTTGCGCCTGGCGTCTTTGACTTTGAGCAGCGTTTACCAGGTTCATCCATGTTGCAGCATGATCAGAACTTCATTCCTTTTAATTATATTAAAAGTATTTGAATAACATTCCGCCGTATGGATTTGCCACGATTCATTTGTTCATTCGTGCATAGGTCATAGGTCGACGTTTCATTGGTTTCCGGTTGGAGGGTTATCAGGAATAACGGCGCCGTGGACGTTCGGGTGCGGATTCACAGTAATCACGCCTGGGGGTGAGCTGCATCCTGGGCTCCCGTCAGTGTCTTTCTTCTGCCTCCCTAGGCCTCCGCCAGGTGCAGCTCTGCCTTCCTGGGATCTGTGCAGCCCCGCACTCGGCACACCGCCCGAAGTGGGAGGACCCAGGACCATGTTCAAGGTGAGCTGGGCCTGCCGTTCTCATTTCCGCATTTCACGCCGTTATTCAGATGGTCACACGTTTTTCTGAGAACGACTCAAGCAGAGCTCCTGGCATTTGAGGACCTCGTTTGTGCCAGGGTCTTAACCTTGTCCCTTTTGAATTTACTTTGCATGTATTTTTAGTTTTCGTTTTATCATTTATTTTACGGAGTAGAAGAAATGACTAGAAATGAGCAGTTCTCCCACTTCATTACTTCCCTCTGAAAAATGAGCTATGTTTATTTTCTCCTACTCTTACCCTTGTCGGCATCCACAACTGAATTTCTGTTTGTGATAAACACTTAATTTTAAATTCTGATTTTTTTTCCTTTAATGTTTTGGAATGTTCATTTTTCACAGTGACACCTTGTCCCCATTGAAGCGATATGCCTTTTATCTTTACTTCCTTTTCATAGACGTGTATATGGTTTAGGGATTTTTACTTTTTATATTTTATATTTTATTTTTTTTTATTTTTGAGAGCAAGAGAACGTGAGCAAGGGAGGAGCAGAGAGAGAGAGAGAATAAAGCAGGGTCCATGCTGTCAGCACAGAGTCCAAAGCAGGGCTTGAACCCACAATCCATGAGATCACGACCTGAGCCAAAACCAAGAATCAGACACTCAACCAACTAAGCTCCCCAGGCGCCCCTCAAGAGATGATTTCCACAGCTGGCCTGCTCCCCCGACCCCTTTCTTGGGGGTCCTCCCGTGGTCGCCATGCTGCATGGACATAGCGCTGTGGGCACGTTAGCACAGTCGTTTATACAGTTTAAATTTTAAATATAAAATCCTTACATTTTTCTGTGGCAAAAGATACCTTACGCAGAATTACCAGGAACGTCAACATGGGGCAAAAATATTTACTATAGGGATGCAAAAAAAGAGAGCCCATAATAGAACTCTTACGTGTATGATAAAGGGAGGGAAAAATCCAGTGAAATACAAACAGGGACATGAATAGGCATGTTAAAAATGAGAAACACAAATAAACATCTCAAAGGTAGGCATATTAATTTACAATCAGATCAGTGGCAATAATAATATACACTGTTGTTCCAAACCAGATTACTTAAACCGTGGAACAATGTGTAGCCTGTTCATGGCTGTCTTTGGAGGGCCCCCCCTTCCACCCCCCCCGGACGGTTGTATTCTTTTGAAAGATTAGGGACACAGGAAAATGAGGGGGAAGAAAATCTGTCATTTTATGATTACAATTTTAAATGTGCTCATTTTTCATTTTTTCACTTTCCTTTGCAATCATTTTCAAGTAATCAAGGTAACAAGGTCTACATAAAATGAGGTTATTTGCAGGACACGTTGTAATGAGAAAAAGATGTAAAATTAAGTACTGTTCAGTCAGAATAGGTAAGTATAGTTTGTTCTCTAGGATGCCACAAAGCCACAAATTTTTTCTTCATTTATTTATTTTTGAGAGACAGAGACAGAGTGTGAGTGGGGGAGGGGCAGAGAGAGAGGGAGACACAGAATCCAAAACAGGCCCCAGGCTCTGAGCTGTCAGCACAGAGCTCGATGCGGGGCTCAAATCCACTACCTGCAACATTATGCCCTGAGCCAAAGTCGGACGCTCAACCGACTGAGCCATCTAGGCACCCCTAATTTATTTATTTTAGAGCAAGAGCAAGTGGGGAAGAGCAGGGAGAGAAGAAGAGAGAATCCCAAGTAGGCTCCGCACTGCCAGCACACAGCCGGATGGCGGGCATGAACTCTCTGACCATGAGATCATGACCTGAGCTGAAATCAAGGAGTTGGACACTTAACCAACCGAGCCATCCAGGCACCCTGAGAGGAAATATTTTTATTTATTTATTTATTGAGAGCTTGGGAGCAAGTGCGTGCAAGTGGGGGAGGGGTAGAGGGAGAGAGAGAGAATTCCCAAGGAGGCTCCATGCCCTGCGTGGAGCCCAACTTGGGGCTTGAGCTCATAATGTGAATGATAACAAACATTTGTTAGGCACTTGGTCTGTGCCCTGCAGTTCCAAGTGCTAGAGATACTCCGTTGTTTAATCCTTGAAAGAACTCCGACCACATACAGAGAAGAAACTCAGGCCCAGGGAGACTTGTCCAGAGTCCCACAGCTAGCAAGGTGCAGGCCCTGGGGAACCGTGCTGACCTGGCGCTGGAATGTGGTGCCGAACGTGACGTGGGAGAGCGCGGAGCAGCCCCACGAGGGTAGCAGAAGCTAGTTTGTTTGGCGCATGTTAAAAGCAAAGTGGTAGGGTTCGGGTGTGTATAAGAGGAGGAAGGTGGGTGTGTCATCCAGGGTGTGTGCCTAGAGTTCTTGGTGGTTCCTTGTAAGTAGACCCCACAAGGACACACAAATACAAGGACATTGTCATTGCCGCACACTTTGGTGAGGCTGAGGACACGCAGTGTGGCATTGGCAGGGTACAAGGAGAAGCACCTGGAAGCCCTGCGGATGGACTGGAGTCCCTCACCCTCTGGAACCACGTCCCACCATCCTCGCCACCTCCTCCGTGCTGCCCCGCTCCCAGCGGCCACCGGGGGCGAGACTGAGGTTGAGTGTGCTTGGTGTCGTAGGAGGCAGTGACGTTCAAGGACGTGGCCGTGGTCTTCACGGAGGAGGAGCTGGGGCTGCTCGACTCTGCCCAGAGGGAGCTGTACGGAGACGTGATGCTGGAGAATTTCCGGAACCTGCTCTCACTGGGTGAGGAAAAGCGCTCTGTGACTCAGTGTCAGCTTCCGGGATTGTCTGTGTCCTTGTGTGTTGAAGCCTTTGGGGGTCTTGAAATGGTCACCATAAATGGTATTTATGAAATAAAGTGGAAAAACCTCAGTTTGTTAGAACACAATACATTGTAGCAAAATCTCCCAGTTTTTTCAGTGGAGTGGGAGCCCAGTGGGAGGAGATTTAGTGCAAATAGACACTGGTTACAAATAGGTGTTTATAGTGCATGTTCATACATGTATGTCTAGGTCTTGAAATATGGGCCATTTTTTTTTTGGTGTTTTTTTTTTTTAATGTTTATTTACTTTTGAGAGAGAGAGAGAGCATGAGCAGGGGAGAAGCAGAGAGAGAGGGAGACACGGAATTCAAAGCGGGCTCTAGGCTCTGGGCTGTCAGCACGGAGCCCGACACGGGGCTTGGTCTCATAGACCGTGAGATCATGGCTTGAGCCAAAATCGGAGCCTTAACCGACTGAGCCACCCAAGTGCCCCAGTATGCGGCATGTTTTTAAAAACGGTTGAGAAATGCTGGATTCAATTAATTGGTCGTATGTGTAGGCATCCAGATGTCCAGTCAGTTGTACCTTTGGTGTGTGCATTTTATTTATTTATAAACGTTTATTTTTCAATTTTTGAGGGAGGGAGAGAGTGTGGTGGGTACATGAGTGGGGGAGCAGCAGAGAGAGAGAGAGGGGGAGAGAGGGTCTCAAGCGGGCTCCAACTTACCAACTGTGACCTCAAAGTCAGATCTTAACCAGCTGAGCCACCCAGGCACCCCTAGTGTGTTCGTTTTAAATATGTGACTTTGCGGGCTCGCAAATCACCGCGATGATGCGAGCAGGCCACTGAGGAGAGAAGTCGGGTAAGAGCCACACTGGCAGGACTCCTCGTCCGTGTTCTCCCCGGTGTCTTTGCTCCTCTCCGCCCGCTTTGCCGGCACCTGGTCCAGATGCTAAACTGTCCTTGAGTCATTTCAGGCGCCTTCATACCGCTCGCCTGTTCCCATGCGTCCTCTCGCATTGTCTGTTCTCCACGGAGCAGCCAGTGTGATGCTTTGGAACTGCAAGAGCCCCATTCCTCTGCTCCAGACCCTTTGTGGCTTATTTACCTCTTCAGCCGGCTTCTTGAGTCCTCCGTGGTGCTCCCTGTCCCCCACTTCCTCTCTGAATACTTCGCCGCCCACTTCCTCTTGTCCCGCCCCGTCCACCCACACCAGACCCCTCGCGTCTCCCAGACCTGCCAGGGACACTCTAGCGCCCGCTGCCGGAACAGATCGCCACCTACTTCGTGGCCTGATTACAGTCCTCCGGGTCAGCAGTGTGGCACGGTTCTTACTGGGCTGCGGTCAAGGTGTCTGCACAGTTGCATTTCTTTTTGGAGGTTCTAGGGGGACGATCTGTGTCTTGGCTTTTTCAGCTGCTAGAGGCTACCCCCTGTTTTTGAACTTCGGGCCCCTTTCCTCCGTCTTCACAGCCAGCAGCCCTGCCTCTCCCCACCCGTGCTTCTGCGGTCACATCGCCTTCCTCCGCTCTCCTTCCATCTCTTTCTTCCACTTTGAAGGATCGTTTTGATTGTCTTGAGCCCACCTGGGTAAGAGGATCGTCTTCCATTTGAAGGTCAGCTGATTTGCAGCCTTGATTCCCCTTTGCCATATAATCTAACATATTCTAGCCTCCAAAATCAGGCCGTGATTCTTTGGGAGCCACTTAACCTGCCTACTACACATACTTCTGCCTCAGAGCCCTTACTTGCTCTCTCTGGCCGACACACTTTTTTAGCTGAAATCCTTTTGTCCCTTCCCTCCCCCCTTCCTCTCATCCTCCCTCCTCCCTTCCTCCCTACCTCCTTTCCTGTGTCTGCTCGGTTTTAATGTCATGGGAATGGCCTTCTCTGACCAACTTACATGAAACATCTCCCTCTCTTTACCCTTCTTGTTCTGCCTTATCTTGTGCCTCACACATTTTTGTTTGCTTGCTCATCTCCTCTCTGTCCCCACTGGAATTTGATCCCCACAGGCAAGGGATCTTGTCTGTTATGTTCATCGCTCTATTTTCAGCGCCTAGAATCGTCTGGTATGTGGCAGGTGTCTGGAAACATGTGTTCATTTAGCAAATGTGCTCATGGAAGGGAGACGTCCGTGCGTCCATGGGTCCAGGAGATAGCTATAGGTCGAAGGGTGTTGCAGACCGTTTCTTGTCTTCTGATGAATGCCTAGCTGGTTTCTTTCTATTCAGTACTTTCGTGGGTGCCCTTGGCATGGAAGTGTGTTTGGGTACGTGCACTTGACCCGTGTCCCAGGGCAGCTTGGAAAGCCTTGTGGTTGTGGTCACTCTGAGTCTCTGTGGCTTTCCTGGAACCTTCTGATGTTTGTTTATCTTAGAGAGAGAGAGAGAGAGAGAGAGAGAGAGAGAGAGATCACGAGCAGGGGAGGAGCAGAGAAAGGGGAAGACACAGACTCCAAGCAGGCTCCAGGCTCTGAGCTGTCAGCACAGAGTCCAATGCGGGGCTTGAACCCACAGATCGTGAGATCATGACCTGAGCCAAAGTCAGACGCTCAATCGACTGAGCCCCCCAGGCGCCCCTGCAATGGGGATTCTGATGTCCACAGATGTCCAGCTCTCAGACAGATCCCCCAACAGAAGGAAGAAAGGTCTGTTTCCTACCGTGTCGGACGGTACCAGCCAGGTTGCAGGCTGCCTTACTCTTGAAGATTTGCCATCTGCAGCCCGTCTGTCTCTCTGACAGCACCCACCCATGTTCCTGCCTCGAGGTTTGCCCTTCCCTGGCCTTGAAGGGGGAGATTGAAGGTGAGAGTGATAGGAGACACATACCTGAACGCCGCCTGCATCTCTGGTTCAAAACTGTATCGTGCTTTTTATTTTCTACAAAGTTAACTGTTAAACAAAGAATGTATATTTCATACAGTTTTTCCTTGATTTTTTAAATATAGGTTTGGTGCTTTTTAACTCTTAAACATTCATTTCATTTAATAAAACATTTTTTGATTATATATGTATTTTTAATTTTTTAACGTTTATTTTTGAGAGAGAGAGCATGAGCAGAGGAGAAGGAAAGAGGAAGACCCAGAACCCGAAGCAGGCTTCAGACTCATGAACTGTGAGATCATGACCTTAGCTGAAGTTGGATGCTTAACTGAGCCATCCAGGTGCCCCCCAAAAAAATTTTTTTTTAATTTTAGACCAAGTGAGAGCAAGTAGGGGTGAGGGGCAGAGAGGGGAGAGAGAGAATCTTAAACAGGCTCCATGCTCAGCTCGGGGCCCAATGCAGGACTTGCTCCCACAACCTTGGGATCATGACCTGAGCCAAAATCAAAAGTCGGACCCTCAGCCAACTGAGCTACCCAGGAGCCCCTCACCAGTGAACGTTCTGCTGTAGAAAGAATCAGGAAACTTCCTGCTTAAAATTGTCACATCCTCAGAGAGACTCCCTGTTCCTCTTACACAACTACTCTTTTTAAGGTCAGTTTGTTAAATATAACCCGAAACCATAAGTATAACTGTACTACTTACCGAACACTATATACTTACCTATTAGCATTTTCCCAAGATTGTGTTCTTATTACTTATCTTTCTGTTTGAACACTTTGGTTAATTAAGGACAAGGTAACTTCCAGAAGCAAAGTTCTCAAGTCTTTTTGAGCACGAACCATAGTAAGAAACACATCTTTTGTTGTAACCAGAACAGCCGTTTTGCATATTGTCGGTTTACATCTGTGACTGTCACAGGCATTTCGCATAATTACCCCATCCCGTTGGCATGATACTCTGACAGTTTCTGTCTTGCTTCTTTTTTTTTTGAAAGCTTATGACAAGCTCTTTAATCTTTCCAGTTCACTAGAGTCTTGAAAGTTTTTCTTTTCTTTCTTTCTTTTTTGTTTTTTAACGTTTATTCAGTTTTGAGAGACAGCGCACGAGCAGGGGAGGGGCAGAGAGAGAGGGAGACACAGAATCCGAAGCAGGCCCCAGGCTCGGAGCTGTCAGCACAGAGCCCGTCAAGGGGCTCGAACTCTTGAACTGTGAGATCATGACCTGAGCTTAAGCCGGTTGCTTAATTGACTGAGCCACCCAGGCGCCCCGAGTCTTGGAAGTTTCTCAATCTGAAAACCTGCTGTGATGGGTTGTGTTATCCACACACATCCAGACATCCAGTTTGTCCATGTTCTGTTATCAAAGAGATAGTCCTAAAGCTTCGGAAGGAACTGGCAATAGGCCTTCCTTCCTTTTCACCCCAGGGATGCCTGCCGCCTTTTTATTGTTTGATTAGCATCCTGCTTGAGGTCCCCCTGCCCTTGACGTCCCCTGTGCAGCTTTTCAGCCTCCCAGCAAAACCGCAGTGTTCTGTCACTTTCCTGCGTCAAATAACTTACATGGAAAAGATGTTTTCCTTCTAGGACTTTTGGCCTAACCTCTCACCAAAGTAGGCAAACCAGGATTCATTTATTCAGTTAACATGCGTTTGTGGAGCGCTCTCCACACTCCAGGCACGCTTCTGGACATGGGCCATAAAGTAGGAGAGTGTAAGATGCGTTCAGTGTATAACATGCTTCCCTCTTGATGCGGCGTTGTGGTGGGAAAGACCTGCAGTGCCCGACGGAGGACTTCGCAAGTCACGTGAGAGGGGGCTGCATGGAGCATAAGCGAGGAAGGAGGGGTGTTGCCAGAGGTGAGCTGGGAGAGGGCAGGACTGGTTATTTAACACTGGGTAATAGGGGCGCCTGGGTGGCTCCTTTGGTTCAGCGTCTGGCTTCAGCCCAAGTCATGATCTTATGGTTCGTGGGTTCTAGCCCCGCATCTGGCTCTGTGCTGACAGCTCAGAGCCTGGAGCCTGCTTCAGATTCTGTGTCTCCCTCTCTCTCTGACCCTCCCCTGCTCACGTTGTCTCTCTCTGTCTCTCAAAAAAAAAAATTAATTAAAAAATAAATAAAAATTTAAAAAAAAATAACACCGGGCAGTAAAGGGGCTCGTTGCTGGGCCGACTTTGAGCAGAGACCCACAGGTCATAAGGAATCATCCAGGTGTCTGTCCAGGAAGCGTTTCTGGCAAGATGAAACTCCCGCAGCAGGGTTGGCTTTCAGAGTTTGCACCGTGACCTCGTTTCCTTCTCCCAGGCTCTGTCTCTGCTGTTTTCACTTCTTTCCTAGAGAGCTGAATGACCATCAGGTTTTAGAGCCGTGTGTGTTTTGCGTTCAACTTTATTTCCCTTTTGTCCTCACCAAGGAAACTTGCCCGTAGGAGCTAAAGTTCCACTGTCTGTGCCATCAGGTGTTTGCTCCAAAACCCACAAGTAATTCTAGACATTCCAGGTCACCTTGACGCCGAAGTAACTTTCCAATAAAGCCACACAAGGCAGGGCTCTGTAGAGGCTGTTTCCCACATATCTAGTGGAACGAAAAGGGGGCAGCTTTTAACTGACTGTTCATGTGGGGAGGCGAGTGAAATTGTCCTTTAAACGTTTCTTCAGCAGCGCTTTCGAAGACTGTTTTTCTAGAGCAGTTGTAGGGGCGCAGCAAAGTTGAGAGAAAGGGACAGAGATATCCCATATGTCCCCTGCCCCCGCTCACTCACGTCTTACATTATCAGTTTCCCCACCAGGTTCAGCTGATGCACCTGTGTTGACACAGCATTACCACTGGGTCTGTGTTACCCGCTAGGGTTCACTCTTGGTATTGTATATTATATGGACTTGGGAAAATGTATAAAGCCATGTATCCATGTTTGTAGTATCATGTAGAGTAGTTACACCACCCTAAAAATCCTTTGTCCTCTGCCTCTTCATCCCTCCCCTCTAACCGTGGCCACCACTGGATCTTTTTTCAGTCTCCATACTTTGCCTTTTCAAGAATGTCCTATAGTTGGACTCATATTTTCAGTTTGGCTTCTATCACTTGGTAATATGCATTTATGTTTCCTCCATACCTTTCATGGCTCTATAGCTCATTTCTTTTTAGCACCAAATAACATTCCATTGTGTGGATGTGACACAGAGGATTTTTTCTGTTCACCAACTGAAGGACATCTTGGTTCATTTGAAGTTTTGTCCTCGTGAATAAGCCTTGTCCAAGTTTTGTCGGTGTATAGATTTCTGTGTGACGTAAATTTTCATCTCCTTTTGGTTAATACCAAACTGTGCAATAAGCGGGAGAGTATGGTTTGAAGGATGTGTTTAGTTTTGTAAGAAACCACCAACCTGCCTTCCTAAGTGTCTATGCCATTTTGTGTTCCTACCAGCAGGGAATGAGTTTCTGGTGCTCCACGTCGTGGCCGGTGCTTGGTGGTGTTGGTGTTCTAGATTTTGGCCATTCTGATACATGTGTGATGGCTTCTGGGTGCTTGCGTTTGCGTAATGTGACATGGGGGGCGTCGTTTCATGCAGTTAACCACCATCTGTAGATCTTCAGTGTTAAGGTCTTTGGTCCATTTTTTAATCAGGTTCTTTTTTCCTTATTGTTGAGTTTGAAGAAAAGTGAAAATTTTGTTGAAAAAATAGTCTTCAAATGTTTAGACAATCTTTATGTAAATATAGAGACTTGGGAATATGAATGGGCTAAATGTTTTAGAAAACAAAACACATTTTTGAACTTAAATTATTAGAAGCGGTCAAAAGTTTGTAATAGTAGCCAACTCATTTAATGTCTTTCAGCATAGAAAGATAGCTTAGGTGAACATGTGCAGAATTTCCAGGAATACTTTGAATATATAAATATAAGTATTACAAGGTATTTTATATTAGGACATATAACGAATCCAAAATGTGATTATATGATTGCTTTGTAAGTTCTAGTTGATTCATATCTTACTGTCTATATAACTTTTCTAACTACATAATTTATTAACTACATAGTTTTCTATTCAATATTCTACACTGACTTTCAAATTCAATAGAAGTGGTCATAGAGGCAAACCGTAAGAGACTCTTACAGAGAATAAACTGAGGGTTGATGGGGGAAGGGAGGACGGGAAAATGGGCTTAGTGATTAGGAGCCCAGGGACCCCCTCTTGGGCAATCCAGGGACTGTGATACACTGGGGGAAAGACCGACTGAACATCCTCCAGGTTCAGTAGAGTCTTACACTCTCCCCTAAATGTGAAATCTTGAAAATACTGAACAAGGCCTTCAGTTGTCCACATCTCTGCCTTCTCTGTCTTTACAGGAGGAAAAATCCAAAGTAAAATGAAGACTGTTTTAGAAGCAGAACCACATGAAGAGCTTTCCTGCTGGCAGATCTGGCAACAGATCGCAAGTGACTTAACCCGGTGTGAAGGCTCCGTGATAAAGAGTTCCCAGCTCCCCAAACAAGGTGATTCACCTGCACAGGCTGGGGCTGGACTGTCGAAAGCTCACACAGGTCAGAAACCCGATCAGTGCAGCAAATTTAAGAAATATTTCAGTGATGTCTCCAACTTTGATCTTCATCAACAAATACAGTCTGGAGTGAAGTCTCATACGTGTCCTGAGTGTGGGAAAAGCTTCTGTTACAGCTCAGCACTTCATATTCATCAGAGAGTCCACCTGGGAGAGAAGCGCTATAAGTGTGATGAGTGTGGGAAGGAATTCAGTCAGAGCTCATGCCTGCAGACTCATCAGAAAGTCCACACTGTAGAGAAGCCATTCAAATGCGAGCAGTGTGGGAATGGCTTCTGTCGTAGGTCAGCACTTAATGTGCATTATAAATTGCACATGGAAGAGAAACCTTATCGTTGTGACCAATGTGGAAGGGCCTTCATTCATGCCTCCCATCTTCAGGAGCATCAGAGAATCCACACTGGGGAGAAACCCTTCAAATGTGATAAATGTGGTAAGAAGTTCCGTCGTCGATCATCACTTAATAGTCATTGTATGGTCCACACGGGAGAAAAACTGTTCAAATGTGAGGAGTGCGGGAAGTGTTTCTTCTGTAGCACAAATCTTCACATCCATCAGAAGGGCCACACACGAGAGAAACCTTATAAATGTGAGGAGTGTGGGAAGGGCTTCATTCAGCCTTCACATTTTCGGGCCCATCAGAGAATCCACACTGGGGAGAAACCGTATGTATGTAAAGTGTGCGGTAAAGGCTTCACTATGAGTTCAAATCTCCAGGCACACCAGAGAGTCCACACAGGAGAGAAACCGTACAAGTGCGATGAGTGTGGGAAGAACTTTGGGACGAAAACCCGTTATCAGGTTCATCTGGTGGTCCACACGGGAGAGCGGCCCTACAAATGTGAGGTATGCGGGAAGGACTTCAGTCAGAGAGCCTATCTTCAGTCCCACCTGAAGACCCACAGCGTAGAGAAGCCTTACAAGTGTGAGGAGTGCGGGCAGGGCTTCAATCAAAGTTCCCGACTTCAGATTCACCAGCTGATCCACACTGGAGAGAAACCCCACAAATGTGAAGAGTGTGGGAAGGGATTCAATCGTAGAGCGGACCTCAAAATTCACTGCAGAATCCACACAGGAGAGAAACCATTTAATTGCGAGGAGTGTGGGAAAGTTTTCAGGCAGGCTGCAAATCTTCTGGCCCATCAGAGAATCCACAGTGGAGAGAAACCTTTCAAATGCACAGAGTGTGGGAAGAGCTTTGGTCGCAGTTCACACCTTCAGGCCCATCAAAAGGTCCACACTGGAGAGAAGCCATACAAGTGTGAGGAGTGTGGGAAGGGCTTCAAGTGGAGCTTGAATCTTGACATGCATCAGAGGGTCCACACAGGGGAGAAACCCTACAAGTGTGGGGAGTGTGGGAAGCACTTCAGTCAGGCCTCAAGTCTTAAGGTTCATCAGAGTGTCCACAGCGAGGAGAAGCCGTACAAATGTGATGTGTGCACCAAGGTCTTCCGCCACTCTTCACAGCTACAGTCTCACCAGAGAGTCCACACAGGGGAGACACCTTACAAGTGTGAGACCTGTGGTCAGAGCTTCCGTTGGCGATCCAAACTGTCACATCATCGCAAAACTCATGGTGGCAGTACAGTTTATGAAAGTAGCAAGAGTGGTAAGAATGTGAAGGAATTGTCTGCAGAAAGAAGTTCTCCAAAATGACGTTCTATGAAAAGCTGAATTCTTATCATCGATTCTCATGAGAGAGAAAAGACTTGTTTTAGTTTAGTTGATATTTGAGCAATAATTAAACCTATCTCCATTCTCACCAGATCACACAGTGGAGAACCCTTAGGTGGTGTGATACATCTTTGTTCAGAAGCACTTAGGTAGTACTTAGGGAAAGAATTTGGTCTGGCCTTTAATGCGCGTATAATGGTGAGTGTACCAGAATTCATACTCAACAGAATATAAGCTGCCTGAGGGCGGGGACTTTGCTGCTAAATCTACATGGCCCTCAAAGCTGGAGGCATCGTAATTCTGGACTTCAAGTTGTATTACAAAACTGTAGCAAACAATAGTATCATAGTGGCACACAAATAGATAGGTCACTACAACAGAATAGAAAACCCAGAAACAAATCCACAAATATATGGTCAATTAATCGACAGCAGAGCAGGAAAGAATACCCAATGGGGAAAAGATAGTCTTTTCAATAAGTGCTGCTGGGAAAACTGGACAGCAACATGCAAAAGAATGAAATCGGACCTCTTTGTTACACCCAGACACAAAAATAAATTAATAATAGATTAAAGACCTTGGTGGGAGACCTGTAACCATAAAACCCCTCGAAGAAAGCTTAGGGAGTAATTTCTCTGATATCAGCTGTAGCAGTTTTTTTTTCTAGATAGGTCTCCTGAAGCAAGAGAAATAAAAGCAAAAATAAACGGTTGAGACTGCATTAGAAGAAAAAGGTGTGCAGCAAAGGAAACAATGAAACTAAAAGGCAGTCTACTGAATAGGATGTTTGCAAATGAAAGGCGTTAATATCCAAAATATGTGAAGAAGTTGTAAAATTCAACACCCAAGAAACCAATCCAATTAAAAACTGGGCAGAAGACCTGATTAGACATTTCTCCAAAAAGAAATGTAAATGGCTAGCAGACACATGCACTTAGAGAAAATGCAAATCAAAATGACAATGAGCTATTACCTCACACCTGTCAGAATGGCTAAAAGCAACAACACAAAAAAACAACAGGTGTTGGCAAGGATGTGGAGAAAGGGGAAGCCCTCCTGCACTGTTGACAAGGATGCAAACTGGTGCAGCCGCTGTTAACAAACAGTACAGAGGTTCCTCAAAAAGGGAAAAATAGAACTATCCTATGATCCAGCAATTGCACTATTAGGTATTTACCCAAAGACTACGAAAACACTAATTTAAAGGGATACATGCACCCCAATGTTCATAGCAGCATTATTTACAATAGCCAGAATATGGAAAGAACCCAAGTGTCCATTGATTGATGACTGGATAAGGAAAATATGGCATGTGTATATATATATATATATATATATACAATGGAATATTACTCAGCCATAAAAAATGAAATCTTGCCATTGGCAATAATGTAGATGGATCTAAAGGGTATTTTGCTAAGTGAACTGAGTCAAAGACAAATACCATATAATTTCAGTCCTATGCAGAATTTAAGAAACAAGAAACCAGCAAAGGGCGAAGGAGAGGCCAACCAAGAAAGACTCTTAACAAACTGAGAGTCTTTCTAGACTCTAGTCTAGAGAACAAACTGCTGGTTATCAGAAGGGAGGTGGGTGGGGGGATGGGCTAAATACGTGATGGTGACTAAGGAGTGCACTTGTGTTGAGCACCGGATGATACGGGGGATTTCTGAAGCACTATATTGTATACCTGAAACTAATACACTGTATGTTAACTAACTGGAATTTAAATAAAAACTTGACCCCTCCCAAAAAAAGTCTGCACAGCCTTAACATTGACTAGCACATGAAGAGGTGCTCACTACCTGTATGGCAAATAAACAACATGAAAATTGTATCCAGAGGAGGAAACCTGCAAAGTAAAATTCAGGGAAACGAACATTTGTTGAACTGTAGAAAACCACTCGATATTACAGTCCACCATGTTAATGTTACTACTCTACTACCATTGGCTCCTCACCTCCCACAGCCTCTCTTCTCAAGTGTTTTTTTTTTTGAGTGACAGAGACAGCATCAGCAGGGGAGGGTCAGAGAGAGAGGGAGACACAGAATCTGAAGCAGGCTCCAGGCTCTGAGCTAGCAGTCTGCACAGACCCCGATGTGGGGCTCGAACCCATGGACTGTGAGATCATGACCTGAGCTGAGTCAGACACTCAACCAACTGAGCCACTCAGGCACCCTGATTTTGTTTTTAATCTATCAATGTTAAGGCAAGAATTTACAATTGCACTTTGAAAATGTCACAAATAATTGACCTTGAGTTTATTGTTGATTTATAACTCTGCATTTCCATCCAATTCAGAATGTTGCCTTCTGATTACTATTTCTTTTATCAAAACTTCTCATGTAGGGTCTATGCTCTATTTCTCCCCCATACCCATGAAAGGAATACCCCCCCCCTACACACACACATTTGTGAGAATTTGGTAATTTGATCAAATGTATTTTTGAGGGGAGATAACATGCTTTTCTGTATTGGCAGCACTGGAGCATGGGTCTTGGAAAGGAGTATATGTCAACATCTCTGATTTGGAAATCATATTATCAGAAGTGAAGATCATGAGATTAAAATACCAAAAAGAGCACCACATTGATGATGTCACTGATATTTTATAAGTGGGATTAAGTCCACATCTAGGAATTTGAATTTTGCTATATTCATATATTAACTTGAAGCCATTAAGATTATTGCAGATAGGGGCCCCTGGGTGGCTCAGTCGGTTAAGCCTCCGGCTTCGGCTCAGGTCAGATCTCACGTTCATGGGTTCGAGCCCTGCATCGGGCTCTGTGCTGACGGCTAGCTCAGAGCCTGGAGCCTGCTTCAGATTCTGTGTCTCCTCTCTCTGCCCCTCCCCCTCTCATGCTCTGTCTCTCTCTGTCTCTCTCTGTATAAAAAAAAAAAAAAAGATTATTGCAGATAACTGATGAGAAGAGAATTATACGGGCCTTGAGGAATCCTAGATTGTAGCTTTGTGGTATCATCACACATAAATCTTTGTGAATGTGTTTGTGTGAGCGCATGTGTATCTACCCACATATATTGGATTATGTGTAAAGGGATCCTCTTCCCTCGTGTTCCTTGGCAAGGAACATTTT
The DNA here is from genome assembly GCF_006229205.1 of Suricata suricatta. NCBI lineage: Eukaryota > Metazoa > Chordata > Mammalia > Carnivora > Herpestidae > Suricata > Suricata suricatta. The sequence goes on from NC_043715.1 coordinate 47,717,310, forward strand.
ATAGCATTTTCACATTTTTTATCCCCTCCAATATTTTTCCATTTATGTTTCAGTGTTTGATTGAATACGATATGGATTATTACCAAAGCAGTAAATTAAAATGGAATTTAGGAAAGTACCAAGTGATCATCCCTTGCAGTTAAGGTGTTACGAGGTTCTGTATGGTCAATATGGCATATAAGACCAAAATTAAGGAATGGTCTCTGGAAGCCAATTTCAAAACCAAAAAAGTCTCTGGTGGTTTTGCATGCACAAAGAATCGGATGAATTTTAACAATTTTATCTTTGTAATTAATATGCTGTGCTTTAAGTATAAATTCATAAGAGGGAGAGGGCAAATCCTGGAGCTAAAAACAAAATTGGTATAAATGTATTGTGGAGGCATTAAGTTAAAAAAAAAAAGATGCCCTTTTGAAAAGGTATGCATGAAGGAAGAACATAACAGTAATGTGGACCCTCTGGAAGTGGAACCAGTAAAGATGAACAGGTTTGGATGTTGTTACATAGATGTGACAGTGATTTTTCATTGTAGGTGATTAAAGGGGCTTTCCTCAGAAAATTCTATCTACTGGAGACAGATTCCCACTGATTGATTTTGTGGACCACACCTTCATCGGATGTTGGGTACTTAATTAGGTCCCTGCTGTTTCAGTTTGGTTGCTAAAGCTGCTTCCGCGTTCTTTCATTACCCAGGAGTACTCACAACTGATCTGTTAACTGAAAGGATACAAAATAGAATGAACAGGGTTGGCTTTAGCTCAAGCAGTTACTTCGCGTCTGGTTCAAAATAGAATGAACAGAAGGAGAAGGTACATAGGATGAAGTGCGGAAATCCAGTGCAAGCTTCCAAAAGTTCTCTCCCCGTGGAATCACAGTGTACTAAATTCCTTCCGCACTGAATTGTGGTAACACATGTGAAATGTCAGTAGAGATACCCCATCGGAGACTCTGCTCTGGGTTTTTACTGGGGGCTGGTTACTTAGGCACTCTCTGCCTGGCATGTACCAAAATTAGAGACGCTCCGAAGGAAAAATAGATATTCAGCATAAACCATTTTCCACAAAGAGCGTGGGCACCGCGAGCTATTTAGGGAATGGTAGGAATTGTCCTGACCAATCCAAGTACCCAGATACTGGTCAGCAGCCAGCCTTGCAAGCCGGCCTTTCTAGGGATCTGAGTCTCAGCTCTATGTTAAACTTTTCTGTACACATGACGTCGGAAGCCCAGGGCCTTCGTGTTGGTTTCATTTCTTTGTTTTTTTGTTTTTTGTTTTCTGATTTTTTGCTGTCATGTGATACCATTATGGGTCGTCAGGGAATTTGTAACAGAAAACTCAGTAGGTGAAAAAAAACAAAGATTTGTCCTCACAACTCATAAGACTGCAGGTCTGGCTTATGGTTTGAAAGTTATTGAGAAACAGGATGGGAGCTACAGAGCCCAAAATACCTCCCCACAAAGTACACTATTAATTGTAAAAGGAAATACAGTAGGTATATCATGGAGAAATGTGGGTGAATGCTCCCTTAAACCAAGATGTTCATATTATCGATAATAGAACAAACCTACATTTTGCTTCACTATCATTACTGCCAAAAATGTGCACTCAAATCTTACCATGAGGGAATATCAGATAAACCCAAATTGACAGTTTTTGCTTCACAATTACCTGACTGCAGGAGCATAGTTGACCAAAGGCCCCAGGAGCTGTGCTCGAAAATCCATCATATTTACAGGGAGGCCAATCTTCCCATAATTGCTCTGGGTCAACACTAAAGGGATCCTAAAACAAATCCACTCTTGGAAGCTGGGACTCCTCTGTCCAAAGCCTTTTCTCCAGGGACTCTAAAGCTTTCAAGAACTCAAATTACAAGGCATTCTAGGATGATCACCAAATCTTCCTTCCAAAACTCCTTCACTCAGGGACACATTTGTACCATCATCTGGTGGTTCTGATGATTCCATCCCCGAGCTCCCAGCCCTTTTCTCTCACAGATATTTCCCCCTAGTAAAATATTTGTTCTTTAAAAGTCTTGCTTAGCATCTTGGCATCCATTCCTTGGAGGACCAGGAGAAACCCAACATCTTAGAAACACCCCTCTTGGGCTCATTCCAGTTATTTCCTTTTCCTGGTGGTAGCCACTAACTCAATGGTGCAGATTCATTTACGTGGAATGATACAATATACACAAAATACATACACGCTGGCTTCATTCACTCAACATCATGTCATGACATTCATCATCAACGTTGTTGGGAGCAGAAGACTTTGTCTTGCTTTCATTGGTGGAGATCATTGTAGTGTGTCAACATATCATAATCTATTTATTCTACTGTTGATGGATATTGTTGAGTAATTTCCAATTTTTGGATATCACCTTTAGTACTGACATGAGCAGTCTAAATGTGTCTTGTGCTTAACATAGGATACAATTATTTGAGGAATGTTTATATTTATGTGAGGAATATTTATATGAGGAATATTTGGTTGGGTGGATCCAAAGCATTATAGGTAAACGTTCAACTTTAGTAGGTACTTACAAACAGTATTCCGAAGTAGTGACTCCAGCATAGTTACACATCCTCGCTAGTGATAGGCACGTGTTAGCATCGTTCCCCATTTTTTTTTCCAGTGTTTTAAATTTTAGCCTTTTTGATCAGAAGGTGCTGGTATCTCATAACAAAATAATTTGAATTTCCCGCATGATGTTTGGAGTTTAGTACCTTTTCATGATTATTGGCTAACTTGACATCCTCTTTTCTGAGTTGTTTACTTAAGTCTTTTATCCACATTTTGTGTTGGGATACCTGTCTTATTGATCTGAAGACTTATATTTTACATGAGTCTTTTATTCAACACATGTTCTGAAAATATCTCTCACTTTTTGCCTTTTCATTCTTTTAGTGTATTTTGATTAGCAGTGTTTCTTAACATTAAAATATTTTCAGTTTTTTATTTCAGTGTGATTTTTTGTTGTTAAATTCTTTCTACTTAAAGAAAAGGGAGAGAGGGAGAAATTCTTCCTAGTCCAAGATAAGAAAGCAGCTCTGTTTCTTTCTTTTTTAAATTTTTAATGTTTTTAACATTTATTTTTGAGAGAAAGAGAGACAGAGCATTAGCAAGGGAGAGGAAGAGAGAGGGAGACACAGAATCCAAAACAGGCTCCAGACTCTGAGCCATCATCACAGAGCCTGACGCAGGGTTTGAACTCATAGACTGCAAGATCATGACCTGAGCCGAAGTGGGACACTTACCTGACTAAACTGCCCAGATGGCCCTGTTTCTTTCCTAAATTATCATTGTTTGCTCTTCAAATTTAAATCTGCAGACCTTCTGGAGTTTGTGTTTTTATACTCCATGAGACAACGATCAGCATTTTTTCCCTGTAGAGATATCCAACTGACCCAGAACTATGTATTAGCCAGACCACTTTACCCTGTCTGTTGCAGTGTTTTCTTTATACACATCAAAATATAATGTTTGTTTCAACATAAATTTTGATTCATTCATTTGTCTATTCTTGAGCAAACTCCTGACTGTCTTATATTGTAGATTTTCTAATTTAATAAGATCTGGTGTCATATGGCCATATGGCCATTTGTAGGAAAGTGGATGGACCTTGAGGGTGTCATGCTAAGCGAAATAAGCCAGGCAGACAAGGACAGAAACCATATGTTTGCACTCATAGGTCTAACAGGAAAACAGGAGAAACCTAATGGAGGACCAGGGGGAGGGGAAGAGGGAAACAGAGTTGGGGAGAGAGAGGGATGCAAAACTTGAGAGACTATTGAATGCTGAAAATGAACTGAGGGTTGAAGGGAAAGGGAGAGGGGGGAAAAGAGGTGGTGGTGATGGAGGAGGGCACTTATGGGGAAGAGCACTGGGTGTTGTATGAAAATCAATTTGACAATAAAATATTATGAAAAAAATAAGATTTGGTGTATACTAATATGTCTTTCTTTTTTATTCTTATTTCAGATTCTTAGCTCTTTTCTTTTCCAACATAATGTTTCTAGTCATCTTATCATTTTCCAGGGGAAAATGCTGATATTGTTATTGGAGTTTGATTGATACTATAGATCATTTTGAGGAGTATTGAGATCTTTGTAATATTGGGTCTTGAAGCCACGAATATCATTATTTATTTTTTAAGAGTTTTTCTTAGAAAAGTGAATCCCCATATAATAAGATGTACATGCATCGGCTTCAAAACATTTAAAGGGCCTACCTATGAAAGACAGGTCTAGAAATTTATTTTAAGCCAGCAGAAATAGATACTTTTGGCTCAGGAGTTTCAAAGGACAGTGATTAAGAACAAATTTAGTAGTTATCTTATAATTAATGATTTCCATTGAATGAAGGACACAATAGTCAAAATTTAAAATCCCATGCCCACTTAGGGAAGGATATTTGTAATTTCTAAAACTCACAAGGTATTAATAATCAGAATATGTAATGAAAATGAAGAAAGAAAAAGGTAGCATCTAGAATAGAAAAGGGGGCAAAGAGTATAAATAGATATTTACAGATAAGGCTCCTGAGTACTTGAAAAATTATCAAACTTACTAGAGAAATTTAATCAAAACATTGTGATACTGTACATTTAATACACTGGCAAAAGTTAGGGTGATGAGTCTTCCAAATGAAGGTGAAGAGGTAGTTACTCAAAAAGACTCACATGCAGCTCTCCTTAATGTGGACTGGTGTTGTGATTCAATATGGCCGATACTGAATTTAAGTATACACATATGCTATGGAGTAATTTCACTCTTGGATATGTATTCCAAAGAAATTCTCACAGAGGTCCATACGTGAACATGTATGTTCATTTCATTGTTTCTGGCAACAGGAATGGGAAGAGTAGATAGATGAAATGTTGGGGAAAAGAGAGAGAGAGAGACAAATCAAGAGCCAGACTCTTAACTGTATAGAACAAACATGGTTACCAGAGGGGAGGTGTGTGAGGGATGGGTTATTGATGATGGGAGGGGCACCTGGCTGGTCAGTCGGGAGAGCTACTCCTGATCTCAGGATTGTGAGTTCAGTTGCCATGGTGGGTGTGGCGCATACTTAAAAAATAAATAAAATCATATATGTATATCAATAAGTGACAGGGATTAAGGAGTGCACTCACTGTGTTGAGCACCGGGCATTGTATGTAAGTGCTGAATCACTAAATTATACATCTGAAACTAATATTACATTATATAACTAGCTCAGACTTAAATAAAAACTTTTTAAAAAGGTTGTGGGTACAGAAAATGGAGTTCTATGAAATAGATTAGATGGGTGGATAAATCTGAAAAACATACCCCTTGGAGGAGAAAATGAACACCAGAATGAATTCTATGACACAGTATTGTGGGGAGCTACCAGAAGAACTGCCAGAAGAAGAGATATGTGCCTCGACCTTGCAAGATCAGCAGCCTGCAGAGCAGAGCTGCATTGTTACTCCCAGCTCAGCAGAGCTGCGTTATCACTCCCAGCTCTGCAGAACTGCGTTATCGGTTTCCCAGGCTCAGGACCTGTAGGCTGGGCCTTCTTATCTGTTTCCCAGGCGCTGTGCTGTGCTGAAGCTGCAGTTTTAGTTTCTCCCTTATCTTTGCCCTTGTTTCTTAGCAACTGACTTATGTCAGCTGCCCGTCTTCTGCCTTTAAAAGATGTGTGTGTTCTCTCAATAAGCAAGGCTTGATTAGAGATTTATCTTGCCTCCATTCTCTGTGCTCCCTGCCCCCCAATTCTCACTCCCTCCCTCAGGACCTGTGTTGACTGACCTGCGGGATGGGTCAAGTGGCACCCAATGTGGGTCCTGAGTACGAGGGGCCCAGTGAAGAACACCGATCAGAGATAAAAAGAAAAATAAAGAAGTAGCGGCAAAGTTTAAAGAATTTTCAGGGAGACATTTATGCGGGAATCTGCTGCGTAGTCCAGGGCTCAGGTAAGTGATCGGTGATTATGGGGCAGGAAATAAGCCAGCATCAGGCTTTTGTAAATGGTCTAACAGAGACCTTAAGTGCATGGGGAGTAAAGGTTAAGAAAAAGCAGTTATTAGAATTTTTTCAGTTCCTCCATGAAGTTTGTCCTTAAGTGTTTTTCTAAATGTAGATAGAGAATAAAAAAGGTGAGTAAAGTAAAGAGATTGCCCAGTTAAGTGTTTTTCTAATGTCTCTGTCTTGTCTGTAAAACCTCTGTGGGAGGGAATGTACTAGCCTCTGGTGTGTGTGTGTGTGTGTGTGTGTGTGTGTGTGTGTGTGTGTGTAAATATGCGGCTCAGTTTGGCTTGCCTGCCGAGTTCGCGTTTGTGGCTCCACGGGTGGGCACCCTTAAGGTCCCCGAAAGCCTATGGAGTCCGAGTGGGCCTAGTCTGCAATACCGTGGTGAAAAGCATATGGTTTATGACGGCATCGGAATAGTTTCCGATCGTAAGTCACAACGCTGAGTCTGCTACGGCTAAGCTTCACCTAAGCTCCTTCGGGACACGGCCAGACAGGCATCTGATTGGTCTCCCCATTAGAGGGGGCACACTACCCTTTGTTCATAAGAAAATAAGGGATAAGAAATAAGGGATGGGCAATACAGAGTCTGTTCTACTTGTTTTGGGTTGCTGCAAAGCCCCCCCCCCATAGAGATAGGCAGAGTTAGAGTGATGGATAGGTCAGAACTTGAGAAGCTTTGGGCCATAAAGAGTCTAAAGAAAAAGAACTCTTTATTGATATGAAAAGCATAGATTAAGTTTTGAGCCATATGGAATCTAAAGAAAGAGGACTCTATATAGATTTTCTTCCACCCTGAAAATGGCACCAGTAATCTGTAAGAGTCACCTGTCTGAACCTCCGGAGGTAAGCTAGTTTATCATCTAAATTTTAAATGCACATGTGCTTTTTGTCTGGGGTATTGAGTGGAAGGCTGGACATAGCATTACTTCCCACCCCGGGACCGCACCGAGACGTCAGTCAGGCTCTTTAGTAAACATACAGACCTGTTTTGTGGCCAGTTCTGTAATTGTTTGTCCAGTTGTTATTGTCATGGATTTTGGTTTTACACTGCCTCACGAGAACATGGGGTTAAGACTATACAGAGAAGGAGACCTTACTGGTCTGGTTGAAATAAAATCTTACTAACGGGGACACTGACTCTCTCTGTGTTCCTCTGCCTTGTAGAAGTGAGGGCTTCTCCCTCATTCATTTCCCAGGTTAATGGCTATAATTGGAACTAAATATTGTTGGTCTACCTCGGGACAGAGACCTGAAAGAATATTTCCCAGTAGCTGCCAAAAACTCATTTTGTTTTGGGGAGGATTCCTTCTCTTCTCTGGACTGACATGGATTGCCTAATTCTACTGGCTAAACAAAACAAAACAAAAAGCCTCAAACCTGCTCCTCTGTCGGAGCTGACAAAATTTTAAACTGGGAATTCGCCTTCTCTCCCCCCTGGGGAGCCTCTCCCCTTGCTCTCCCTTCCCCCATTCTTCTGTACCGCCCCATTGCCCAGGGCAACCAGAAGGCCATCCGGTTGCCATCCGCTGGGTGGAGAAAGGCCAATTTGCATAACACCAGCTTCTCCCTCTGCCTTAGGTGATAAAAAACAAAAGACCACAAAAATCAGCATTTTGCACCAAATTTCGAGGTCAAAATCAACTATAAGGAACAAAGTGTCTTACCTGGGCTCAAGAAAAACTTATTCAGTGTTTAAGCTTAAGTTTGTTGGTTTGAGATAAAAACAGAAACTTATGTTCTATCTGAATCTGCCAAAAATCAAATAGGTTCTTATGATCTCTGCTCCAATTTTTGACAAGTGTATGTTAAAAGGATGGTTAATTTGGTCTGTTGTATAGTTTTCATGAGTAAATGTTTAAATCGTTTTAAAGGTTCTTGGTAACTTAAAACGTTAAGATTTTATTTGATAATAAATTGAGATTGAATTCTTTGGCTGTCTGACAAGATAAATACTAAAGCACAAGCCACAACTGTTGGTATAGGATGAGGTCTGTAGATGCTTGGGCTCTTGACTTGTGGCAAAACAACTGGGGATATTTACAACTGTTAAAAATCTGCTCTGCACTTTATTGGTTCATAAATTTACCATCCAAAAAAAAAAAACCTGGCTGGTTACTAATTTTCTCACTTGAAGACTATGGTTCACACTGATGGGAAAATGAGAAAAGCAATCCTGTATGCAGGAAATTGGGAATATGTAAAAAGCTATAAGAAATACAAGCACATTTTTGTTAAGGGTAAAAAAGTAATTTTATCCTATATGAGATTGGTTGTTTGGGAAACAATGGCTTTAAAACGAAGTTTAAGGGAAAGAAAATCATTAAAAGGAATGTTATGTGTGACGTTGAGATAAATGGAATATTAAAGGTATATTGGTATAAGGTTGAAATTCTGCTTTTCTCTCTTTCAAAAGACAAGTTTTTCTGGACCTTTGGTCTGCTCTTATAAAGATTATGTAAATGAAGGGTATCTTTTGTTACAAAGACAAAAGCTTTAGGTCCTATCTTTATCAGGTCTTTGATTGCTTAGGTTAAAAAAGGAGTTAGGTTTTGCTGAAGGATCCCAAAGGCAAATAAGATCTTTTATTGCCACTTTGGTTAAATAAATAGAGTTTTCAGAATTGTAATTCTATTTAAAATATGCTTTGTACTTCCTAAGGTTTTAACAAATTTCCCAATATTCAAATGGTAAAAAAGTCTTTATTCCTCTACACCCTGATGATTGTAAACATTTTGCCTTTAGCCTGCCGTCTCCGAATTTAAAAAGGCCCTTTCAAAGATTTCAGTGGAAAGTCCTTCCCCAAGGGATAAAAAATCCTCCTACTTTGTGTCAAAAATGTTTCAATAGGGCTTTGAGTAAGATTAAAGATAAATATCCAAAAATTTATTTGATTCACTATATGGATGACATTCTTCTGGCAGAAAGAGATGACCAGCAGGTGCTAAAATGCCTTGATGACTTTCATTCATCCCTGCAGGCTCACGGGCTGCAGACAGCCCCTAAAAAGATGCAGTTACAAGACCCTTACACTTATCTCTGTTTTCAGATTTCAGGAGCCCACATAACTACTCAAAAACTAGAACTCAGATTGGATACTCTACAAACACTCAACGACTTCCAAAAGTTACTAGGGGATATAAATTGGATCAGGCTCTATCTTGGGCTCACCACTGGACAACTCAAACCCTGTTTGACATACTCCAGGGGGACCCAAATCCCAAATCTTCTAGATCTCTCACTAGTGAGGGCCACCAAGCATTAAAAATTGTGGAATAAGCCATCCACTCCCAATTCGTTACAACCATAAACTATGATCAACCCCTGATGTTTATTATTTGCAAAACCTCTCTTACTCCTACAGCAGTTTTCTGGCAAAATAACCCCATTATGTGGGTGCATCTCTCCTCCTCACCTGCGAAGGTTGTTTATCCTTACTATTTGGCTGTGGCTGACCTTATCATTCTAGGGAGAGAAGAAAATGTAAAGTACTTTGTCAAAGAGCCTGATTCCATCATACAACCCTACTCAAAAGGACAGCTTGACTGGCTTTTTCAGACTGCTGATTGCTGACCTATCACGTGTGCTTCTTTTTTAGGTAGGTTAGACAATCATTACCCACCTAACAAACTCCTACATTTCTTTAATACTCATGAATTCATATTCCCAACAAAAACCTCTCAACAGCCACTATCACAGGCTTTGGTAGTTTTTACTGACAGCTCCTCTACTGGCACTGCGGCCTACACCTTTGAGGACCAAGTCATAAGTTTTCCCGCCCCTTCCACTTCTGCTCAACTTGTGGAACTACATGCAGTTATTGTGGTTATCTCTGCTTTTCATGATAAATCTTTTAATTTATACACAGACAGTGCTTACATAGCTAACTCCATACCCTTGCTAGAGACTACAGCCCAATTTAAAAGAGTTCCACAGCCACTCGCCTCTTTACGCAACTTCAGTCTTTAATTCATAAAAGAGAGCATCCTTTCTTCATTGGTAATTTAAGGGCCCACACTGGCCTTCCGGGTCCTCTGTCTTTGGGTAACCAAAAGGTTGATTCAGCCACAAGAGAAATCTATAATATTGTACTTCCCCAGGATACAGGAGTAGAAGCAGCCTCAAAAGCTCATGCTATCCAACATCTCGGTGCCCGCACCTTAAGAATTATGTTCAAAATTTCCCATGAACAGGCATGACAGATAGTAAAACAGTGCCCTTCTTGTGTTGTGCATCTACCTGTTCCTCATTTAGGAGTAAATCCTCAAGCATTTGTGCCCAATGCCATCTGGCAAATGGACGTGACACACATTTCAGAGTTTGGAAATTTAAAATATGTCCATGTGAATGTTGATACCTACAGCGGCTTCCTATATGCTACCTTACAAACTGGAGAAGCAAGAAAACACGTCGTGGCACATATGCTTTCTGCTATATCAGTGTTAGGGGTTCCAAAACAAATAAAAACTGACAACGGATCCGGATATACTGGAACCGTGTTCTCTAAATTCTGTCAACAGTTATACATTAAACACATCATCGGGATCCCTTATAACCCACAAGGACAAGGTATAGTAGAACGGGCACATCTATCCTTAAAAAACACCTTGAAAAAATAAAAAAGGGGGAATGGTACCCCACCAAGGAATCTCCCAGAAATCTTCTGCATCATTCACTCTTCATTTTGAATTTTTTAACTTTGGATAAAGAAGGACGCTCAGCTGCTGAATGTCTCTGGCACAATGACACACAAAGAACCTTTGCTACCGTGCTTTGGAGAGACCCCTTGGATAATAAGTGGTATGGTCCTGACCCCGTCTTGATCTGGGGACGAAGAGCAGTGTGCATCTACTCACAACAAGCAGATGCAGCCTGATGGTTGCCAGAGAGACTAATAAAGCAAATTGATCATAACACTTAGCTTTCCAGGGAGGAGAAATCTCCTTGAGAAATATCTTTGTCTTTTCTTTTAGGGACCATGTTTGGGAAATGGTGGCACCTCCTCTGGATGGTTGGGTTCCAGTATCAGGAATGATGCTGCTTCTATGTGAACAAGTCTGGCATCGTCAGAAACAAGATTAAGAAGCTTCAGGAAGACTTAGAGAAGAGGAGGAAGGAACTCATCGACAGTCCTTTCCTCAGTGGATTTCATGGACTTCTACCCTATCTCTTCCTGCTCTTAGGACCTATTGTGGGTTTGCTGATCTTGGTGTCTTTGGGCCCTGTTCTCGTCAATAAGGTCAAGGCATTTCTAAGGCAACACATAGATGCTATCAAGATGCAGCCTACCCAGGTCCACTATCACAAGCTCGATATGGCCGATCAGGAGGCCAATGAAGAGCAATATTATGGCAAGAGGCGCAGGCTGGCTAGCCAATGACGGGTAAGAAGGGCCTTACCATCCTATCAACCTAAGAAAGGCTACTAGGCATAGGCTTCTGGTGCCCATGATGGGTAAGAAGGATTGGCAGGCCCCCAACCTAAGAGAGGCACAGTCCTTTCCTTGCCCATATTCTGGAAGTAGCCCTTTTTTTGAAAAAATAAAAAAGGGGAACCTGTGGAGAGCTGCCAGAAGAACTGCCGGAAGAAGAGATGTGTGCCTCGACCTTGCAAGATCTGCAGCCTGCAGAGCAGAGCTGCATTGTTACTCCCAGCTCAGCAGAACTGCGTCATCATTCCCAGCTCAGCGGAGCTGCGTTATCGGTTTCCCAGGCTCAGGGCCTGTAGGCTGGGCCTTCTTATCTGTTTCCCAGGTGCTGTGCTATGCTGAAGCTGCAGTTTTAGTTTCTCCCTTATCTTCGCCCTTGTTTCTTAGCAACAACTTACGTCAGCTGCCCGTCTTCTGCCTTTAAAAGACGTGTGTGTTCTCTCAATAAACGAGGCTTGATCGGAGGCTTGTCTTGCCTCCATTCTCTGTGCTCCCTGCCCCCCAACTCTCACTCCCTCCCTCAGGACCTGCGTTGACCGACCTGCCGGACGGGTCCAGTATCACTTATATAAATTAAAAATACATGTGCACAAACTGCATCCTACTACAGTCAAGATTTCAATTTACTTGTCCGTTGGGAAGAACTTCTGTGTCTGCTCCATGTGCCACGTTGCATTAAGACAGGCACAGTTCTTAGAGGATGATTTTCCAGAATTTGGAATACAAAAACATAAAAAAAAAGACACAAGAATACTGTAATTATTATTCCATTGCCTTTTACATCTCAATGTTGCTGAAGCAATTAACCAAATCCAAAGCACTGCAAGTGTAGGGAAAGTAAGGTGACTTTCCATGAATTTAGTCACATACTAAAAAAAAAAAAAAAAAAGGAAACATGCACTACTGATAAGCAATAAATTCAAATGTATGGATTTTTTAAATATCTGGATTCAAAAAAATTAGTGTAAGTAGGCGTATTTAGCACAATAGTTAAAAATTTTTTTAATCAGGGCTTGAGTATAAATTGTTATTAAGCAAAGATTTTCCTTCTCCTTTTTTCTTTTTTTTTTTTTTAAGTTTATTTATTTAAGTAATCTCTACACCCAACCTTGGGCTTGAACTCATGACCCTGATGTCAAGATGTACACGCTTTTCTGACTGAGCCAGCCAGGTGCCTCTGGTTTTTACTTTTTAAAAATATAGTTGTCCAACATCTTTAGGGTTTAAAAATGTTCTTATCAGGGGTAACTTTTGGTTCAGACATTGGAGCATGTGACCCTTGATCTCCTGTTGGTGAGTTCAAGCCCCACATTGGGGGTGGACACTACTTAAAAAACATGTTCTTAGCAGTAAGAGACAGTAATATATTTATATGTGAAAGTACATCTCTGGAATTTGCTTTAAATATTCAAGGCAAAAATAAAAATTGAGAATGTGTTAGAGGAAATAAGTAATCCAGGCCAGTTCACAAAATTAACATCATTTTTTAGGTTTACTTATTTTGAGAGAGAGGGAGAGAGAGAGAATCCCAAGCAGGCTCCGTGCTGTCAGTGCAGAGCCCAACTTGGTGCTAAGTCTCAGGAACCTTGAGATCATGACCTGAGCTGAAACCAAGAGTCAGTCCCTTAAGCAGCTGAGCCACCTAGGCGCCCCACTTAAAATTAACAGGATTAAGTATACAGAAAGTCCGGATGAATGTGGCGTTAACACTGAAATTTATAGATGAGTTTGGCAAGCTTGCTGGCTACAAAGTGCAGTACAACTTGAAGTAGTTATAATCAGTGTTCTCTTCTTATCCCTAATCTCAAAAGTGAAGTTTCTGTCATTTCAAGTATTAAGTTTATTATATTTTTGTTTTTTCCCTAGAAGTATATCAATTTTATTTAAATGTACATTTATTTATTTATTTACTTACTTATTTTTAGAGAGAAAGTACAAGCAGGGGAGAAAGGCAGAGGAAGAGAGAGACAGAATCTTAAGCAGACTTCACACTCAGCTCAGAGCTGACGTGGGGCTTGATCCCATGACCCTGGGATCATGACCTTAGCTGAAACCAAGAGTAGGATGCTCTACTGACTGAGCCACCCAGACACCTCTACAAATATATTTTTATGACGTTCTTCACAATATAGTATTTCATGATGTTTTTTTAAAATTTCTGATATTTGCTATTTTTCATACATGTCTTTTTAAAAAAATCATTTTCACCATACTTTTATAAATTTTATTGCTTTATCCAAAGGGTGATCTTTTGACCTTTTGTGGGGGGGAGAATCCATTTAATTTTTTTGGTAGTTCACCAATTTGCTCTTACTTTCTTCCCTCTGCTTTCTTTGCTTTTGCTACTCGCTTATTAAATTTCTGAGATTAGGTTTTTTTTTTTCCGGAGGGATTTTCAGCATTAATACATGCATTTAAAAGTCAACATTTCCTATGTGTGTACCTGTTAAAATCTCCAGTTCCGAGTTTGAATCTTTCTCTTCATAGTTCAGTTTTCATTTTATAAAGTACAAACTGAAGTTACTACCTTCTGGTACCTTGAAACTTTTATCATTACGAAAAATGGCCCTCTCTATGCCAAGTAATGTTTTTTCTCCCTTAAAAATCACTTGGCCTAATATTGATATGACAAATTTTATAATTATAGAAATAATTTGAGGCCTAGAATGATGACCGACCTCTTTCTCTACAAAGGATTTTCACTCACTTCTGCAAAGGTCAGAAGATGCCCACAATTCACTTCCATGAAATTTCAGGTATTGAGGTCATTTGACGTTTGCCAAAGGCTGCTGTCCAGTTTCCCTGGGTGAAGCTCTTTGGGGTTTACCGGGCAGCCTCTGTGGTAAACAATGGATTTACCTGTTTTAACCCCTCGAGCATATCTAAAGTGCTACTTAGTTTCTCAGCCTTTCGTGAACAGAGTCTACTCTCTTCTAACTGCAGAGATGACGTGCTAAAATGGCAAGGCAACTGCAGGAGACCTTCTCAGGGATCCCAGGAAGTGAAAACCAAGAGTTTAGAGTAGTCGGGCACTTCCGCACCAGGGGCGGGGCTTTATCTGTTTCCCGCTCCCACAGTAGGTGAAGGGTAGTAGGGAGAGCCACGTCGCCACGGTTGCCGCAGCCCCAGGCCCCTGTCGCAGGTACTTCCCCTGAACACGGTGGTGCTGGGAATTCTGGGAAGTGTAGTCCAGGAGCTGCGGATGACCGCAGGCACTTCCGCCCCAGGAGGACGCCGGAGCAGCCATCTTTTCTGATTATAGGGTTTCAGGTCCACTGTTCACGACCCGTTCAAACTTCCCCAGAACGCACTTGGGGCCAGAAGCCACCAGTCTTTCCCTGGGGGAGAAAAAGGAGGCGCGGCTAAAAACGGAGGTTAGATGGCGGAGGGTGGTGATTGGCGTCCCCCCTGGGCGGAGCTTCTTAGTGTTGGGGATGTGCCCGGGATGGGGCGGGCTTGGGGTACTTCTCGGGGTTAGAGAGTCACCCCGGCTCTCTGCACCCGTGTCCTGGCTGCCCCACCTACGACCTAGCTCCCCTCTTCATGCAGTATCGCACTGGGTTGAGTTACTTAATCCCTCTGTGCCTTGGTTTGCTGTTTTGTAAAAGTGGAGTAAAAGTAATACCTTCCTAATACAGCGTTGTGGGGAGAAAACCAACCTAGGACAAGCAAAGGGTTTACAACTGCCCGGCAGGAGGGTTGTTGTTATTGGTACTAGTGTAGTTATCTGAGAAGGGCCCGTTTCTCAGATTCTGCGAGCCCAGGATGCTGAATTGGCCTGGACTCCTGACCGTTTTTTGGAAGGAGAGGGTTGCCTCTAGTTGGTACCGGAGAATGCGATTTATTGGGAGTGGAAAGAATACTGGCATTTCCCAACTTTCTTTCCTTCCCAGCCCCGAGTTCTCAAAAAACACTGCACGGAGGAGGAGGCGACAGAGCCCTCACGTGAGTAGGGTTTGGCATTCTTCTACCGAGATAGTCACATAATCTGGAGAATGTGTGGGACACTCACTTGGCAAGGGTGATGATTATAACTGAGCCTTCATTGCTGAGTTGCATTCTAAAAGCTTTACACAGATGAACACATTCCCCATCACACCGTGGCTCTTTGAAGTACTGCTGTTTTTCCTACTTAAAAAATTTTTCTTAATGTTTTAAATTTATTTTTGAGAGAGATGGAGCATGGGAGGTGCAGAGAGAGAGACACAGAATCCAAAGCAAGCTCTAGGCTTTGAGCTGTGAGCACAGAACCCGACATGGCGCTTGAACCCACGAACCCTGGGTATCATGACTTGAGCCAAAGTCGGGTGCTTAACAGACCTCACCTCCTAGGTGGCCCATGTTTTCCCTACTTTAAAGATGAAGAGACTGAGGTGGGGAACGTAGCCCGTTTGTCCAAAGTCATCCGGGTAGTAGGCAGAGGAGGGGTTGGAGCCTGGACATTCTGAAGCCATCACCTGAATTCCTGAATCTCTGATACATTCTCCTTGAGCATAAGGAACTGGCTAGAATCGTTGTGAAGGTATTTTGGGGCTTGGCTGCGGGCATTTTGAGAGCAACGTTTAGGATATTCTATTAATTTTTAAAAATTTTTTTATGCTTTTTAAAAATTTTTTCATGTCTGAGAGATAGAGACAGCACGTGCAGGGAAGGGTCAGAGAGAGAAGGAGACACAGGATCTGAAGCAGACTCCAGGTTCTGAGCTAGTTGTCAGCACACGAGTCCAACACGGGGCTCGAACCAAAGAATGATGAGATCATGACCTGAGCTGACGGTTAACCGAGCCACCCAGGCGCCCCTAATTTTTTTGAACATTTTTTAAGTGTATTTATTTTGAGAGAGAGAGAGAGAGAGAGTGCATGCACACAAGTTGGGGAGGGAGAGCAGCAGAGAGAATTCCAAGCAGGCTCTGCACCATGAGCACAGAGCCGGGTGGGGCTCGAACTCAGCAACCATGAGATCATGACCTGAGCCGAAGTCAAACACTTAACCAACTGAGCCTCCCAGAAGTCGCCTCTTCATTATGGAAAGTACAGAAATGCAAATAAATACAAATGTTAACTACCCATAACCTTGGGATGTAACAGTAGCAACAGCAACATTTTAGTCTGTTTGGTCGCTCTGTGTAAATTTGTGTTCAGTGGAGGCTGCTTTCTTTGGGCCAGATGGGACACTGCGGTGCTACTTAAACTGTGGTCCACAGACCAGTGGCAGTGCCGTCACTTAGGTAGAAATGCTCATCCTGAGCCTCTTCTGAGACCTGATTTAAACTTTCTTCCCATGAGGCCCAGGAATCTGCACTCCAGCAAGATTCCGGGGAGACGCCTGTGCACATGAACCTTCAAGAAGCTCAGGAAAAGGCTCTTGTCTGGAAGCTGAGCCCTGGAAAATGGACCTTGCTGGTGGTCCCAGATGGCGCTGAGCTGGGTACACCATAGCCCTGCTCAGTCCGGTGATTTCTCCCCTCACTAGTTCTTGTCAACTGTCAGGTTTCCTTGTGGTGTACGAAGTTGGCCAGAAGGGCTGGGGAGTGTAGAGTCAAAATGGAGGGAGTTGGAGGATGTGAAGGTCGATTTCTCCCATGCTTTGCAGGGTGGATTCATTGCCATCTTTTGTAATAAAGAAATTCTTCCTAAAGTGTGAAGATCACCTAGTAGTTACTGTTAACATGAGATATTTTCGCTACAGTCACCTTCAGCAGAACTACTGTCTTTATCACTGTTCTTTTTTTTTATGTTTATTTTCTGAGAGAGACGGAGCATGAGTGGGGGAGGGGCAGAGGGGGGGAGACACAGACTCCGAAGACAGACTCCAGGCTCTGAGCTGTCAGCACAGAGCCCGATGCGGGGCTTGAACTCACGAACCGCGAGATCGTGACCTGAGCCGAAGCCGGTGCCCTATTACTATTCTTACAGCTATGACTAGTCCCTATTTTCTTTCATTTTTCTTTTTTTTATATATTTTTAAATGTTTATTTATTTATGAGAGAGAGAGAGAGCCAGGGAAGGGCAGAGAGAGAGAATCCCAAGCAGGCTCCACACTGCCAGAGCAGAGCCAAATGTGGGGCTTGAACTCATGAACCTGAGCTGGATCCACAGTCATGACCTGAGCTGAAATCAAGAGTTGGACACTTAAACGACTACACTACCCAGGGACCCCTTGCTTTCTATATAACTTAAAACTCTAGGAAAGTTGCAAAAATGGTATAAGGAAGTCTCAAATCTTATTTACCCAGCTCGATCACTTACAAATAAAATATTTTGCCTACTTGCTCTGTTAGTATCAGCCCCAAATCACCAGGAGCAGGCCTGTAATCAAAGGGTTAGGTTAGTTTCAGCTTGTGGAAGCAAGAAAGCCCGCACACCCCGGTGTCTTGGTAAGAGACTATATATAATAAAGTGGGGCCGCTTGTAGGGTTTTTGGCTGGTGTTAGCTGAGTTGGGGAGTTTAAGCAGTGAGTGTTTGATCTGGTTTGGATCATGTCAGGAAGCAGAAGCAATTTGATGACTGATGTTGTAATGACTTTTATCTAGTAGATGGGAGAAATAAAGTCAGACTGCGGTTGTCACTGTTAGTAAATAAACTAGTCACTCAGGTTAGTTGGGGGCGGTCTGTTCTCGTCATTGTAGAATGTCTGTGTCTGTATTACAGGTCTCGTCTTTTTTTTTCCTTTTCTTTTTTAATGTTTATTTTTGCGAGTGAGAGAGAGAGACGGAGCACAAGCAGGGGAGGGGCCAAGAGAGACAAAGACACAGGATCTGAAACAGGCTCCAGGCTCTGACGTCCAGAACTCATGGACGGTGAGATCATGACCTGAGCTGAAGTCAGATGCTTAACTGAGCCACCCAGGCACCCCTAGTGGATGGTATTCTTGAAGAATATTGGCAGATTATTTTGTAGACTGCCCCTCTTTTTTTGGCTTATCTGATACTTATGATTCGATTCAGGCTGTGCGTTAACAGCAGGGATGCTACGGAAGTAAGTGGTAAGGCTGCTTCTCAGTGCATCATGGGAAGCACCTGTCAGTTTGTTGGTTTGGCCAGAAATTACTGGTTTCAAATTTGTTTTCTTGGGTAACGTAAGTGCCAGGTTCCTGTTTTCCCTTTTTCAGTTAATATTTTATTTATTTATTTTTAAATTTCTTCCCAAACTTTCACTATTTTTTGGTGTTTGTTGATGATTTTCTAACTGCCTTTTATTCTACATTTTTTAGCTTGTCTTCTGCTATATATAGGGGGACCTTTATTTCCCTACCTTTTTATTTCTTATACATTCCTTTGTTTATAACAGTATGCTTACAACTCAGATGCCTTTTTTATTTAAATTAGGTCAGGACAGTCAACCTATTTTTGTTGTAGAGCCTTGAGTTTTAATTAGTTTTCTTTACCTCCATGCATGTTGTCAGAAGGACACTTCCTGCTTAAAAAGAAACTTCACTTGGGGCGCCTGGGCGGCTCAATGGGTTCAGTCTCTGACATCAGGGCATGATCTCACGATCCGTGAGTTCGAGCCCTGCTTCGGGCTCTGTGCTGACAGCTCGGACCGTGAAGCCTGCTTCAAATTCTGTGTCTCCCTCTCTCTCTGCCCTTCCCCTGTTCTCACTCTGTTTCTCTCTCTCTCAAAAATAAATAACAAACATTAAAAAAAGAAAAAGAAGGGCTCCTGGGGGGCTCAGTTGGTTGCACTTCTGACTTCAGCTCATGTCATGATCTGGCGGTTCATGATTTCGAGCCCCACATCAGGCTCTGTGCTGACAGCTCAGGGCCTGGCCCCTGCTTTGGATTCTGTGCCTCCCTCTTTCTCTACCCCTTGCCCTTTCACCCTCTGTCTCACTCTCTCTCAGAAATAAATATTAAGAAAACAAAGTTAAAAAAAAGAAACTTAAGTTTATACCTTTTATAAAAAGTTGGCCATGTCCATCCAAAATATTGTTGCAGTGACAAATTAGTAGGAAGACAATCAGAGATTTTGAGCAGTTACGACTCTCACGTGACAGAGGAACAGCCTGTGATCTCTGTGTCTTTTAACAACATTCTCTTGGTAGAAGTAACACTTAGAGGGATGATTTCAAACTACAGAGTCTTATTCTGCAGAATGTGGCCCTGCAGTTGATAGAAGTAAGAAGCTGGCAGTGATCCGGGAGCCTTCCACCTCCACGGCCCCAGTGCGTGGAGACCGTTATTCTCCCCCACTTGCAGATGACAAAATCGAGGCAGAGAGATGTGAAGGATGAGCCCATGGTGACACTGCTAGGGAATAGTCTAGCCGCGATTTCAGCCCGTGCAGAGTGACTCCGAAGCCTACTCTTAGGGATGCGGCCTCAGTTTATAGCATCCCCGGCGTAAGATTCCTACAGCGGAACCTGGGGCGCACCGTGGGGGAACCATTATTGTGGTTGGGCAGGCTCTTCCTTGAACTGCTGTGGAAAGGGGTAAAGGGGGTGCCTGGTAACACCCCACATTCTGCTCCCGAGGCCGCGTCCGCCCGCCCCGTGCCGAGGAAGGAGCGCCTTTGCTCACTCCCAGCGAGCCGGCCCGTAGGGTGATGACGTACCTGACCGATTCCCACTGACTTCGTTCTCCTTTCCCAGTCCGTCTTCCTAGGATTCTGTTTCTTCAGAAGGAAGGAGAAAATGAGCTTGTTCAAGGTGAGTGGGGCTTGCTTTCCTTGCTGTTAAAAATGTCCTGTGAGTCCTCCGAGACTCGACACCAGTTCTCTTTCCGGAGAGTCAGGGCGTCTGAGGACGTGTTGAGCGTGCCAGGGGCTTTTTTCTTTATGCTTTAGAAGTTTAATTGGCTTTGGTTTTAGTTTTTATTTGTTTTTTAAATTTATTAAAATTATAAATTTTTTTAAAGTGTTTATTTTTGCGAGAGAGTGAGAGCGCACGCGAGCAGGGGAGGGGTAGAGAGGGAGACACAGAATCCGAAGCAGGCTCCAGGCTCTGAGCTGTCAGCACAGAGTCCGATGCGGGGCTCGAACCCATGAACCATGAGATCATGACCTGAGCCGAAGTCGGACACTTAACCAACTGAGCCACCCAGGTGCCCCTCAATTTTATTTCTTTTAATTGAAATATAGTTGACATGTAACGTGTTTCATGGCGTAGTGATTTGACAGCTACTTGCATTGCAAGATGCTCACCATGGGAAGTGTAGTTAGTGTCTGTTCGTGCAGGAAGTTATTGTGATGTTAGTGATTATATTCCCTACGCTGTGTTTTCTTTCTTTCTTGTTTTCTTTTTTTCCTTTCCTTTCTTTCTCCCTCTCTGCCTTCCTTCCTTCTTTCCTTCCACGATTTTTATTTCTAAGTAATCGTTACACCCAGTGTGGGACTCAAACTCACAACCCCTGGAAGCTTGTGCTTTTTTTTTTCTTTACTGTCTGTCAGTCCCCTCCCCACCATAAAATAGATAGAACCTATCATTTAACATTATTTAGTACTATTTTGTTTACTACTATAACAGTGTTTCGTTGCTGTATCATATTTCCATCAAATTACATCAAATGTACCTGTTTTTTAAATTGTTCTCTGTTCGTAGACATTTAGTTTAGGATTTTTGCTATTTTAGGAAGGCTACCGTGAGTTTTCCTGATTGAACCTGTTTCTCCAAAAGCAGTTCTGAAAATGACTGCCTTTTTTTTTTTTGTCATTAACATACTAAATTGAGGAGGTGTGTTTTATATCTGGCGCGTTGGATGTTTTTTGGTAGAAAAGTCAAATATGGGACAGGGCATCAGGTCAAGCTTCAGCGTCACAAGAAAAGATATTGTTAGAAGCTTTCTCTAACTAGAGGAGCTAGATTCTCTCTCCTCCGTGCCTGGTTCACTTACCCTGTGTGTATTTTATTTACCAGTTTATTTTTTTCCTTAGTTTTTTTTAAAGCAAAATAATACGGGCGCACTTGGGTGGCTCAGTCGGTTGAGCGTCCGGCTTCAGCTCAGGTCATGATCTCATGGTTCATGGGTTCGAGCCCTGCGTCGGGCTCTGTGCTGACAGCTAGCTCAGAGCCTGGAGCCTGTCTTCAGATCCTGTGATTCCTTCTCTCTCTGACCCTCCCCTGCTCACGCTGTCTCTCTCTCTCTCTCTCTCTCTCTCTCTCTCTCTCTCTCTCTCTCAAAAATAAATAAAAACCTTAAAAAAAAATTTCAAGCAAAATAATACAGAACCTGAGTTTAAAAAGTCCAGTGGTAGTAAAGGACTTCTCACTCAT
Source organism: Suricata suricatta (assembly GCF_006229205.1). Taxonomy (NCBI): domain Eukaryota; kingdom Metazoa; phylum Chordata; class Mammalia; order Carnivora; family Herpestidae; genus Suricata; species Suricata suricatta. The sequence continues at coordinate 47,738,939 of NC_043715.1, forward strand.
TACTTTGACACCTCACAACAATTTTAGAAAGAGGTGCTTGGTTTTCTCTTCATTTTATTTATTAAAAAAATTTTTTTTAATGTTTATTTTTTGAGAGAGTGAAATAGTGTGATTGTGGGGGAGCAGAGAGAGGGAGACAGAGATTTCCCAGCAGGCCCCGCACCGTCAGTGCAGGGCCTGCCACGGGCTTGAACCCATGAACCGTGAGATCGTGACCTGAGCCGATATCAAGAGTCAGATCTTAACTGACTGAGCTGCCCAGATGCCCCATCTTCATTTTAAATATAGAGAAAAGGGGGGTTGTGAAAAAAGTATCTGTGTAAGTTCACATAAGAAAACCAGGGATCTGGAGGCACGGTGTGATATCCCCGTGAAGACTGGTGGGAGGGAGGTCTTACATGGGTTACCGGAGGGGGCGGTTTTCATTCAGGGACTTGGCATGCCCTGTGGGTATATTTCCGCCTAGAATGCTGCTCCCTACCTACCTGATCCCCCCTCGGTGGGAAGGCAGGTGCCGGCGAACACTGCTGGGGCTAACCTGGTCAGTGTTCCCGGGGTCATTGGCCTTGTTAAATACAAAGTAAAACCTTTTTAGTATAGGATGCAGCAACTCAAATTCTAGGGAGTTTGCATATTACAGTGTTCACCAGGAGGGCGAGGCAAATAGACAAAACTCTCCTTTCCATTAAACACTTGTTTTTTTAAGGTCCTCTGTTTAAGAGAGAGGGTGAGTGGGCTGGGGGGAGGGGGAGGGAATCCCAAGCAGGTTCTGCCCTGTCAGTGCAAAGCCCAATGTGGGGCTTGAACCCACAAAACTGTAAGATCATGAGCTGAAATCAAGAGTTGGACGCTTAACTGAGCCCCCCTGGGCGCCCCTCAGAGCGACAGGCCCGGCGAGGCTGAGGGGAACCACGTGTGGCATCGGGGGTAGAAGCAGAGGCACCGGGAAGCCTGCACACTGCTCTGGGTCCAGAGCAGAGTCCCACACCTCCTTCCCGCCTCTTACGGCGGACATCGGGTGTAAGATGGAGGTTGTGTGTGTTTGTCATAGGAGGCAGTGACGTTCAAGGACGTGGCAGTGGCCTTCACGGAGGAGGAGCTGGGGCTGCTGGACTCTGCCCAGAGGAAGCTGTACCAGGATGTGATGTTAGAAAACTTCCGGAACCTCGTCTCAGTGGGTGAGGGCCGCCTTCCTCTGGGGTGTCTTGGTGACCTTTGGGGGCTCCTGAAATGGTTCTCTGAGTTGGGGGATTGGACTTTTCCATTTCCTGTGGGACATGGGATATCTGTGGCCTTTCTGAACAGGATCTTTCAGGTCTTTTTCAAGAACTATAAATGGACTAAGTATACTGCTATACCTTGCCTGATCAGCTTCAGAGTTCACTCCTATCCCGTTAGTGCATTAGAAAACTGATTTATTGAGTTCTGTGAGAACTGAATGAAATAAAGAAAGTAGAGAGTATCAGAGCTTCTGAGGACACATTGCAGCAAAAACTGGCTGACTGCATGAGTGCGCGGGGGCCAGTGGGAGGGGATTTAGTGAACACGGACATTGGTTAGAAATAGACCATTCAAACTTTGTTTTGACAATACGTATCTTCAGGTATGTGTGTGTTCGGGTCATGAAATAAATGCTATGTATTTAGTGTTTGGCTCATGATTTAAAACAGGTTTGAAAAACACAACTTTTGGTACCTCGAATAGGCAGTCAGAACTCAAATTTCCAGTTAATTTTAGCTCACGTGTGGTCATTGTAACTTGTGACTTTGCATGTTCTCAGGACATCAACCTTTGAAACAAGATAAATGGCATCTAGAAAGAGAAGAGAAGCGTTCGTTGATGAAGACAGCAACCCAGTTGGAGAGAAATGTGGGTAAGAACCAAGCAAGTATGAGTTCTCGCAGTTTCCTGGCCATCTGTGTTGTTTCTCGTACCGCCCCGCCCCGTGCTGTCGCCCGTGTCCAAGTTGCCAGACCCCTTTCCTGGATTGTGAAACTCCTCCTACAGTCTGTTCTTCAGGTAGCAGCCTGAGCGATCCTTTGTAACTTCAAGGTCAGGTTACATTAGTCTTCTGTTCAGAATTCTCTTCATTTACGTAGAATAAGAACCACTTAGAGCAGCCTCCAGAAGGTCCTCTGTGGTCTGCTGTTCGTCCCCCACTGGCTTTCCGAATACATCTGTCCTCCCTCACGCCCCATCTTTTCTGCCTACAGCGTCCTCTCTGCTGTTTCCCAGACCCACAAAAGAAGCTTCTGCCTCAGAGCCCTTCACTCGTTCTCCTCTGCCTGCCATTCTCTTCCCCTTCCAGTCCTTCAGGCCCCTTCTCTCCTTTCAGGTCACTCGTGTTAATATCATGTTTGGGCTCTGACCACCGTGTCCAAACGCCACCCCGCCTCTCCTCTCTGCCGGCTTTATCGTGTGTCTGAGGCCTGGTCCTCACCTCACTTACCTTTCTGTTCATTGTTTATTACCTTTTTCTCCTCACGGGAGTGTAGTCTTCAGGAGTGGGGGGACTTTGTCCTTCATTCCTTGCTCACTATCCTCAGTGCTTAGAACGGTCCTGGTACATGGCAGGGGCGCTGTAAATATTTGTTGCGTGAATGAGCTCCGTGTAGGGAAACCCGCCTTCTGTGGAGCTAGCTAATGGGTGGGGAACAGATCCCTGTGAGGAGGGGATATTGCAAACCATTTTTCTGTCTTTAAATTTCTGACCCAATTCTGATATCTCAGGTGCCCCTGATATCCGTGTGTGGTGGGGAGGGGTGCCTTTCCTTATAGCTTGACCTGCACCAGCTTGTACAGAAATCTGTACAGAACTTGCAGCATTGTGGTTATAACCAAACCGAGTAATTTCTTTCCCTGGGACTTTGCTTTAGTAGCAGAGCATGTTCATTTGGGGAGGAAATTTGTTTTGATCGATTAATTTGTCCAATTAGGCAGCTCTCCCACAGAAGGGGAAAAAAACTCAATTTCCGTATCTCTTGTATCAGAGAATGAAAGGTCTCAGCAAATAGTGAGCTTGTGAGTGAGCCTTTAAGAAATGGACTTTACACTGTTGCCTTGGACATTGTGTTTGTGTGTATTTAAATGTGTGACTTTGAGAGACATTTCATATAATGACCCTTTACTGCTTGTGACGATTCCCTAATACTTTCTGGTCTGTTTCTTCTAAATGTTGTAAGCTGTGGAAGTTATTTCCCAGTTCACTAATAAACCATCCTTCACTTTGAAAATTATTCTTGTTGAAGACTAGTAGATCTATATCCAAAAATTTTCCACACTGTTTACAAAGAGTTGGTGTTCTTCGCTGGTCTCTAAATTCGACTCCACTTGTGAGGGTAGTGGGGGCTGATGGTTAGAGTACATTTAGAGAGATAGCACCTGGGCGGCTCAGTCGGTTGAGCATCCGACTTTGGCTCCGGTTATCCATGATCTCACAGCTCATGAATTAGAGCTCGCGTCGGGCTCTGTGCTGACAGCTCAGCCTGGAGCCTGCTTCCGAGTCTGTGTCTCCCCTTTCTCTCTGCCCCTTCCTCACTTGTGCTCTGCCTGCCTCTCTCTCTCTCTCTCTCTCTCCTCCAAAGAATAAAAAAATTTAAAAAATTTTAGATAGTATAGAAATCTCAGAAAGATCTAGTGCATGAGTCTTGATGCTTTTCTTTCTTTAGCACCTTTGTTGCCTTTCAACTCCTTAGCAAACTGTATTTACCCGTCCTTTTCTTCAGACAGTTTTTTGTTTTAATGTTTATTTATTTTTGAGACAGAGAATGTGTGCAAGGGGATGGGGGTGGGGGGGAGAAAGAGAGGGAGACACAGAATCCAAAGCAGGCTCCAGGCTCCAAACTGTCAGCACAGAGCCCAACGTGGGGCTCAAATTCACGAACCGCAAGATTGTAACCTGAGCCGAAGTTGGATGCTCAACCGACTGAGCCGCCCAGGTTCCCCTTCTTTTCTTACTTCAGATACCTTACTTTTTTTTTTTTAATTTTTAAATGCTTTTTATTTATTTTTGAGAGACAGAGAGAGACTGTGTGAGCAGGAGAGGCTCAGAGAGAGAGGGAGACACAGAATCTGAAGTAGGCTCCAGGCTCTGTGCTGTTAGCACAGATCCCAACATGGGGCTCAAATCCACGAACTGCGTGATCATGACCTGAGCCGAAGTTGGACGCTCAACCGACTGAGCCACCCAGGCGCCCCTCGGACACCTTACTTGTAAAAGCGCGTCTGCTCCCCTGTCTTGTTCACACTTAAACTGGGATTTAGAATTAGACATAATCTCAGAGCTCAAAGAGGGATTCATCTGTGCATGCACTTCTGAGCGCCTACTAACTGCTTTGTGCCTTCAGAATCTGTCAACACTGCAAAATGCTTGTCCTTATTGATCCTGTATTGTGGTGGGAAAGACATGTCACTTCTTACAAATGATTTAACTGGTATGTCAGATGGCAGCAATTTTGTTTTAAGTAGGTTTCATTAATACTACCTCTTGGTTTCTATCAGTATATAAGCCAGAGTATTTCATACGTGGTGAAAAAGATAAGCTGGGCCATCCTTAGGTTCATTAAAGTCTCATGCTGTGTCCCATCTGTGAAATCTTGACTCTTTGGAGAAATGCTTTCACTTTGTCCACATCTCTGAATTCTGCCCCTTTAGGAGGGAACAGTCAAAGCGAGCGGAGGACTGTTCAAGACAGAGGACCACATGAAGAGCTTTCCTGCTGGCAAATCTGGCAACACATTGCAAGTGACCTAACCAGGTGGCAGAACTCCATGAGAAATAGTTCTCAGTTTCGCAAACTGGGTGATCTGCCCTGCCAGCCTGGCGCGGGACTGTCTGTTCTGATTTCTGAAGATGAGAACTGTGAGCTAAATTGCAAAGTGGCTGGGCCCAATGGTACTGGAAACTCAGAGTTTCCTATTTTGAGAGCCCAAGACTCTTGGAGGAAAACCTCTTTGACTGAGTCACAGAGTTATCAGAACGGATATCAGCAAATTTCCATGAAGAATCTTCTGTGTCGGTGTAAACAGGATGTTGATGAGATTGGCTGGATTGCACATCCCCTCGATCATGGAATACATGGGAGTGACAAATCTTACCACCATGATGATTATGAGAAAGACCGCGTGAAGGTTTCAACATTGAACCAGGATGGTACAATTCACACAGGACAGAAACCTTACCGATGTAATGAATGTGAAAAAGCCTTCAGTGATCTCTCCGCCTTGGATCTTCATAAACAGTTACACTCAGAGGTGAAGTCTCACACGTGTAGAGAGTGTGGGAAAGCTTTCCGTTACAGCTCAGTTCTTCGTATTCATCAGACGGTTCACGGGGGACAGGAAGGCTATACGTGTGGTGAGTGTGGCAAGGGATTCAGTCCAAGCTCCCTTCTGCAAAGCCATCGGAAAGTCCACACCATAGAGAAGCCATTCAAATGTGAGGAATGTGGGAAAGCCTTTGGTTGTAGATCAGCACTTACCGTTCATGGCAAAGTGCACACAGGAGAAAAACCTCACAGCTGTGAGGAGTGTGGGAGGGCCTTCAGTCAGGTCTCTCATCTGCAGGACCATCAGAGGGTCCACACTGGGGAGAAACCATTCAGATGTGAAGCGTGCGGTAAAAGCTTCAGTCGGAATTCGCACCTTCAGTCCCATCAGAGAGTCCATACGGGAGAGAAACCGTACAAGTGTGAGGAGTGTGGGAAGGGCTTCATTTGTAGCTCAAATCTATACATTCATCAGAGGGTCCACACAGGAGAAAAGCCCTACAAATGTGAGGAATGTGGTAAAGGCTTTAGTCGGCCTTCAAGTCTTCAGGCCCATCAGGGAGTCCACACTGGAGAGAAATCCTACATCTGTAATGTGTGCGGTAAAGGCTTTACTCTGAGTTCAAATCTTCAAGCACATCAGAGAGTCCACACAGGAGAGAAACCGTACAAGTGTGATGAGTGTGGGAAGAGCTTCAGGAGGAACTCCCATTATCAAGTTCATCTTGTGGTCCACACGGGGGAGAAACCCTACAAATGTGAGGTATGTGGGAAAGGCTTCAGTCAGAGTTCCTATCTTCAAATCCATCTGAAGGCCCACAGCATAGAGAAGCCTTACAAGTGTGAGGAGTGTGGGCAGGGCTTCAATCAAAGTTCCCGACTTCAGATTCACCAGCTGATCCACACTGGAGAGAAACCCCACAAATGTGAAGAGTGTGGGAAGGGATTCAGTCGTAGAGCGGACCTCAGAATTCACTGCAGAATCCACACAGGAGAGAAACCATATAATTGCGAGGAGTGTGGGAAAGTTTTCAGGCAGGCCTCAAATCTTCTGGCCCATCAGAGAGTTCACAGCGGAGAGAAACCTTTCAAATGCACAGAGTGTGGGAAGAGCTTTGGTCGCAGTTCACACCTTCAGGCCCATCAAAAGGTCCACACTGGAGAGAAGCCATACAAGTGTGAGGAGTGTGGGAAGGGCTTCAAGTGGAGCTTGAATCTTGACATGCATCAGAGGGTCCACACAGGGGAGAAACCCTACAAGTGTGGGGAGTGTGGGAAGCACTTCAGTCAGGCCTCAAGTCTTCAGCTTCACCAGAGCGTCCACACTGGAGAGAAGCCGTACAAATGTGATGTGTGCACCAAGGTCTTCAGTCGGTCTTCACAGCTACAGTCTCACCAGAGAGTCCACACAGGGGAGAAACCTTACAAGTGTGAGACCTGTGGTAAGACATTCAGCTGGCGATCCAATCTTACCATCCATCACAGGATCCACACTGGTGATAAATCTTATAAAAGCAGTAGGACCGGTAAGAACAACAGAGAATCTACCCAGGAAAACAGTTGTATAAAATGATTTTCTAAAAGAAAACTCCAGTGTTTTGTGAATTCTTCCAATCATAAAGTTCAAAAGAACTTGTTTGTTTCGCGGAAGTCGGTGTTTCAGCCACAGCTTAACATATCCTGGTAGTCAGGAGGCCAGACAGCCAAGAACACTTGTAAATGGTCTAGTAAGGTACAGTTTGGACTTTGAGTTTTATTCTTAAATACTACTCAGGGCAGAGGCCTTGAAAAGTATGAGTTTTATCAGGCCTTGTATAAAAGTATGGAGATGCTGAAATGAATGCCCATTAGACTGTAAGCTCCATAAATGCAGAGACTTGTTCTGGATCCACAGCCTTAACATACCAGGGACTTTGGAGGTGCTCAGTATTTGTTAAATTAATGAATGGGGGAAACGTATATTTGAAAATTGTGTTGTGATCACCTCTGGAATTTCACAAAAATTTATACTCCGAAGAGGTGACCTAAAAGTGGCCTTAATAAAATTAATTCAGGGAGACAGTCGGACTGTGACAAAACCACTCCGTACTGCAGTCGGTCCTGGTGGTTTGACACTGCCCTGTTGTGATGAGCTCCCGTCTTCTCCAGCCTCTCATCAGGTTAGGTCTTATCATCTTGGACTTTGAACTTAAGACTACATAAAATCAATAGAATCCCAGACAGTTACCTTTTCTGGCAGCATCGACTGAAAAATTGATTGCTAGTCCCACAATAATAAGACCTTAACACTGTTGACTGTTATTTTCAAGAAAGTCCAAGCAGGGCTTTAAGTGTCCCAAGTTATACTCATGACACACTTCTGTTAGTCAGTGTTGAATTGATCATTGGTTTCTTATTCTCCATATTTCCATCCAGACTTTGAGGTCATTGCCTTCTAAGGGTTTTAGCATTACTCTCATCAAAACTTCTCAGGTAGAGAGGCTGTTTGAAGTAGATTACTGTTGTCAAGTTCTCTATCCCATTACTGCATCCTTTATTCACCCTGAGAAAGAAGGACAAAACATCATTTGTTGGAATTTGGGAATTTCCTCAAACACATTGATCATCGAGGCATGACTGGCTTTCACACTTTTTCCTAGCAGTGGATTGAGTAATTGCTTTTTGTTTTGAAATTGGTCAGTATTTATTAAAATGTAGAATGCGGACTCCCTCTGATCTGGAGAAGGTAGAATACAAACTTATGATTTGGGGATTCAAATAGAAAAGGTTAGTAGCACATCAATGCTGTTAACTAAATTTTTAAAAAGTGGAAATAAGTGTTCATCAATAGGGATTTATATGAATATGTTTTGATATGAAATAACATTCATTGAAATGATGGCTAAGGTTTAAGACAGAAGATTGTAATAGATTAAGGTAGTTTAGGGACATCAAATACCTTAATCAAGTGTATGCGTGCTAAGAATGTATTGACGCATCCAATCATGTGAAGGGATATTTACACTATATAAATTGTGGCAACGAAGATTTCCAGAGATTTTGTCTTATTTAACACAGATTTTTCATTGAGCAGTTTTATAGTAAAATACTGTTATTTTACAGCAACATAGTAAGCTATGTAAGATACAATTTAATTTTTTTTACTGTTTTTATTTATTTTAGAGAGAGAGAGAGACAGCATGAGCAGGGGAGGGTCAGAGAGAGAGGGAGACACAGAATCTGAAGACAGGCTCCATGTTCTGAGCTAGCTGTCAGCACAGAGCCCGACACGGGGCTTGAACCCATAAACTGTGAGATCATGACCTGAGCTGAAGTCAGATGCTCAACTGACTGAGCCACCCAGGTGCCCCTGTAAAATACAATTCAAAAATTTTTCAAGAATATATCCCGTACAGCAAAATCATATCCACATGTGGTATATGAGACCAAAATTAAGGAATAGAACTCTGGAAATTAGTTATAAAAAGGAAAAAAAAATCTGTGGTCAAAGATTACATTAATGAGCATAACTGTGTATTGTAATTAATATATTTGGAGTTTAGGCAGAAATCCATGTAGCTTAGAAGATTCTAGTTTGTAATTCCAACAACGGAGATTTGTACATGCCCTAGTTCTTTCTTGTCAGACGTCCCTGCTGAGTGAATGGAATCCCAGAGTACTGGCTTGGTCTGATTAGGGCAGTAGCTGGCTCTTTGCAGACACCATGAAACAGAACCTTGAGCTGTGGGAGAAAAGGGATGATGAAAAACTTGTTTACAGAGTAATTGGGATTGGGCAAATCTTGAATATGGAGAACAAAAGTACATTTGTTTTGAGGTCAAACTTAACAAGGATTTCCTAAAGAAAAAGTGTGTACAGGGGGGCATCTAGCATGATGGGAGCGAGCCATTGAGCAGGTTTGAATATCATTTCCTTAGGAATCATTTAAGGCTTATTTGGTAAAAGGCCTTTGCTCCGCAAAGGATATGTATGCATAATGTATATAATGTGATTTCTTGGACCACACCCCTTCACATGCTACGCAAAGTCCACGCTACCTCAAATTGCATTAGATATGAGAAATCCTACGCCTTCCATGTTTTATTTTGTTGAATTGATACCAGGATAGCCTGTCATCTCAAGGTAATTTGTAGTTTAATGGGTTAAACCAAAGGTTGGCAAGCTTTTTAAAGCTTTATTGGAGCATAGCAATGCATTTATATATCACCTCTTGCTGTTTTCTCATCGCAGTGAGAGTTTGGTAGTTGTGACAAACACTGGCCACAAAACCTAAAACACTTTCTGGCCCTTTACAGAAAATGTCTGTTGATCCTGTGTTAAACCAAAAAGATTTGTCTCCCATAACTGGAAAGACCACAAGTAGAGCAGAACTTAAAACCGGGTTCAGTCAGGATTCCAGAATGGTTTCCTTTTGATTCTTCTTTCTGCCGCTCTGCTTGCTCTGATTCTCTGGGTTGGTCCAGAGATGTTGGTAGCACTAGGTAGAAACGACCTGTTTCTTCACAGTCAGTTGCAGAATTAGGCTTTCCTTGGGGCGCCTGGGTGGCTCAGCCAGTTACGCGTCCGACTTCAGCTCAGGTCATGATCTCACAGTTCGTGGGTTCGAGCCCTGCATCGGGCTCTGTGCTGACAGCTCAGAGCCTGGAGCCTGTCTTCGGATTCTGTGTCTCCCTCTCTCTCTGCCCCTGCCCTGTTCACACTCTGTCTCTCTAAATAAATGCAAAAAAAAAAATTTTTTTTTTAAGAATTAGGTTTTCCTTCATAATACTGGGTAGTTCACAACTCTCTCCTAGTGCGCATGGCTCCTCTGACCTTGACTAAAGACTAAACCTCCAGCTGTGTATCCAGTTCCATTGGCTTTTGCAGGCCATTTGGTTTCAACTCCCAATTGTTACCATGGGGCCCACACTCATGGCCTCTGGAGGATTTTTCTATCTTCAGATTTGAGCTTGCCTACATATTAATACTCTAGGGGCTTGTGGTATAGAGTTGGCCTTTTTTTTTCTTCCTTTTTTTTTTTTTAACAAAAAAGGAGACCCAAAGTCAAATTCAGTAGGCAGCTGAATGATTAACACATCAATTTGCAAACTTGTGGATTGTCATATGTCATAGAGCGTCAAAGGGAAGGACTAGAACCCTGAAAAATTGAGGCAGAAATACCTAGGTAGATTTCAACAAAACTGAGGCCTTGGATCTCTAAACTCAGGTCAGCCTCCTTTGCCATTAGAAGGAAGCCTTTTTCTCTGCTCTGATGTAGTCTTCCCTGAAGAACCTTTAATGATTTCCCCCGAGATGGTTCCTTGCAGGAAACTAGATCCTCAAGACTTTATCACCTCTCATTTTTTTCTACTAATCATACCTAAATCCTTGCAGGGGAGGGGGAAACTGGGAGTGGAGGGAGCCATCAAGTATAAAGTATGACTGTGAGGAGACACTATGCCTGCCCAAACATTTCTATATAATTTCTATCAATAGAGACCTGAGAAATTTATATGGTTGTGGGTCTTAAGGGTGTTGAATCAGATGGAAGTAATAAAATATTGGAATAGGGTGGATTTGTTGATACAGGTGCACTGAACATCAATTTCAGACTGAGCATCTGTGCATGGCTTCAACAGTTTATTCAGTAAAATGACTAAAATCTGAACCTAAAGTTAGCCTGTATGTACTAAAGTCAAAATGCCGGAACTTCATAAATATGATGTATAGTTTCTCAACCTTGACACAGCTGACATTTTGGGCTGGACCACTGTTCGTTGTTGGGGACTGTCCTATGCACTGGAGCCCGATCAGCAGCCCAGGCCTCTACACACTAGATGCCAGTTGCGCAACTCCCACCCCCATCCCCCGCAACAGCTGTAACTACAAAAAATGTCTCAAGACCCTGCCAGATGTTCCATGTTGGGGGACAAAACTGTCCCCAGCTAAGAACTGCCATAGAAGGTATACAAAGAATGTTGGACTGCTGCAGTGGATTTGTCATGTGAGACCTGCTTAACCCAACACTCTATGTGCCCTGGGAGGGTGTAAAGAACACCGCCTTTGCTAAAGACGTAGTAAGTTCATCAGTGAGAGGAGCACTGGCAGCCTTGGTGAGCTTCACAGTGACTCTTCTCTACAGGGCAGGAATGAGAGGGAAATTATGGCATCAAAATGGGCTTGCTGAATTCAGTGTGGGTGATGGGGTCCTGTTTCACAGGTCAAGTGGAGGCACTTCATTGACAAGGATAAAGTGTCTTTGTTGTAATGAACAGCAAAGCCAAAGGGATCACCGAAATGTTTTGGTACACAGATATTTTGCATTTTTGCTAATTAATTATGGTGTTCCTGGGGCCGAAATAGAGAAGCCTACTAATACACTACTCGATTTGAATACATAGAAAAGCTCTAGGTCTGGTGAACGTAGGTCTAACCTGAATCAGCATGAGAACCGTGGCCCCTAAGCCAATCCCATAGCAAGTCAATTCCCATTTCCAGAGCATCTTCAATACGGAGCAGGCCAGGTCCCCTTGAGGAGAGCATCTGATACACTGCCAAAACTGTATCCCATAAACTGTTCTAGACTTCCTCAAAGTGACTTGTGGCCCTGTTTTATCTAAGTTGTGCACTAGGTAAGTGGAAATCACCAGGATATGGAGGGATTACTGGACAGTAGAGATGACACTAGTTCCTGGAACCTCAAATGCATTGTGCCCACCACTTAGTAGTTGGGGCTTATAAACAACAAATAATAGCCCGAACTTTTGCTCAGGTCCATATGTGGTGATCTGAATAGGTCCCTGAACCCGTAGAATGGTTATTTCCCAAGTTCCAGAATGCCGAATTGCAATAGAAATATCCAGCAACTGGCAGAATTCTCACATTGGTTCCCTCACCCATGAAACAAGGGCTGTTTTGGTAAGAAAGGATAAACATTGTAACTCTGTAACTGCCTTGTATGTACCAAAATAGAAAAACAAAAGCAATCCCATATTATTCAAGGGATCCTAGAGATAGTCCCACAGCAGTCATAGGAGTCATGCTTTCTATCACATCCCTCTACTTTACTCATTAAAATAACTTTTAATGTTTATTTTTGAGAGAGAGAGTGAGTGAGTGAGAGTGTCAGGGAGGGGCAGAGAGAAGGAGACAATCTGAAGCAGGCTGCAGGCTCCAGGCTCTGAGCTGTCAGCACAGAGCCTGATGCGGGGCTCGACTCCACGAACTGTGAGATCATGACCTGAGCCGAAGTCAGATGCTCAATTGACTGAGCCACCCAGGCGCCCCTAGTTTACTCATTTGACCTGTGCAGGAAATACAGGTGAATCTTCGGAGAATGACCTGGGATTACTGTAAACTTAATTAAGACTTGACATCTCTTGTAGTGTCAGATGAGGTTTTTCCCTATACCTATTAGTAAATATCTAAAGAAGTTGAATTTCATCTGGTCGGGCCATCAATACACTTTTATGGCTCCAGCTCAGGGCTACACCAACTTCCCAATCTTCATTCCTAGTTTATTTCCAAAGATTGGCCAACTACAATCCATCAGTCAAATCTGGCTGCCACTGGTTTTTGTAAATAAAACATTATTGGAGCATAGCCATAATGACTCTTTACATATCGTCTATGGTGCCTTTATGTTAAAATGGTAGAATTGAGTAGTTGTGTCAGAGATGTGTGTGGTCTGCAAAGCCTAAAATATTTACAATCTGATTCTTTACCAAAATAATTTTGTGACTCCTGATATATATCTGATGATGTATGAAGTGTCAGCGGCAGTAGGGCCACTGCATGGAGCTTGCAGCATAGATATTTAGGATTTAGGAACAAAATTATGCCATTCTCTGCAGATGGCATTACTCCTGAGAAAGCAACTTCTGGGTTTTTTGGTCCCAAATTAAAATTAACTATTTGGCCACAAGCCAGAAAATTATGTAATGAAGTCATAAAATTTACTATGCCACTAGCACTTCAAGATCAAACTCACCAACAGTGAAATATGACCTGAGTTGAAGTCAGATGCTTAACCATCCAGGCACCCCTCCTTATAAATTTTAGAATCAGTTTGTCAGTTTACACATACACATACACATACAATCTGCTGAGATTTTTCTAAATATATAGACCATTCATGGAAGCACCAATACTTTACAGTATTGAGTTGTTTAATATGTGAATAGCAGTACATATTTTTAAAATTTTTATTGAAATATAAATACATGTAGAAAAATGCACATCATAGGTTAGTTTTCAACACAGTCAACCAGAACCTAGATAAACCAAACAAAACCAGCACTTGTGACATCCATGACAGTCACAAATTCTAAGGTAAGAAACATTCTCTCTTAGGCTTTATTCCTAAATGAGCATTATGATTTTACTCCTCAAAATTAGATATAGAGTCCTGATGAAAGTTATATTTGTAGATACTGTGAAGTAGAAGCAATTATACATTTTCCCCATATGGATTCCAGTTGATGGAGAACCATATATAAAAATGCTTCTCTCTCCCTCTATTGCAGTGTTTTCTTTTCACAAATCAAATGAGAGTGTCTGCTTTGATCTGGGCTCTATTCTTCTTCCTTCTTTACACACACCACACTGTCTCAGATATTGTAGCTTTATAATATGATTTAATATCTGATAAGTCTTCCATTTTGTTGTCTTCACATTATCTTAACTATTCTTAGCCCTTTGCTTCTTTACAAAATTTTTATAACTACTGCATCAGTTTCCAGAAAAAAGATAGTAATTTTTTTTGAGAAAGAGAGAGAGAAAATGCAAGTAGAAGACAGGGGCAAAGGAGAGAGAGAATCTAAGCAGGCTTCATGCTCAGTGAAGAGCCTGACATGGGGCTCAAACCTCCAACCTTGGCTCATGACCTGAGCAAATATCAAGCATTGGATGCTCAATAAAACTAGTATGTCTCTTGTGTTTGCACTGATATTGTAGATCACTATACTGGTTGAGCATATTTTAAATTATGGAATTTTCTACCCATAAATACCCCTATCCATTTTTAAGTATTTCTTTTGTACGTGCAGAAAAATAAAGTGGCTCCTCACCCGATAACATATGCATTAGTAGACTACAAAAGGATTAAAGGCTCTAAATATATAGGATAAATTCTTTTTTTTTTTTACTTTTTTAAAAATGTTTTATTTATTTTTGATACAGAGAGAGACAGAGCATGAGAAGGGGAGGGGCAGAGAGAGAAGGAGACACAGAACTGGAAGCAGGCTCCAGGCTCTGAGCTAGCTGTCAGCACAGAGCCCGATGTGGGGCTTGAACCCACAGACGTGAGATCTGACCTGAGCCAAAGTCGGAGGCTTAACCAACTGAGCCACCCAGGCGCCTCATATAGGATAAATTCTAAAATTAATTTTGAAAATTCAAAACTTGGGAGTTTCAAAAGCACAGAAATTAAGACAAACTTTGTTAAATGGATTTATTCATAATTAAGAATGTTTAGTCAACGTAGCACACAATGAATTTGAAAACTTCTTTTGCCAAAACAACTCAATGGCAAAAGAACAGTCTCTTCAACAAACAGTGCTGAGACAATGGATATGCATATGCCGCGGACGAAGCTGCACCCTGTACCGCACAGTTTTCAAAAACTAACTCAAAATGGATCAAGGACCTAAATGTAAGAACTAAACATTATAAAATTTGACGTTTGTGGGTTCGAGCCCCGCTTCAGGCTCTGTGCTGACAGCTCAGAGCCTGGAGCCTGCTTCAGATTCTGTGTCTCTCTCTCTCTGACCCTCCCCTATTCATGCTCTGTTTCTAGCTCAATAATAAATAAACATAAAAATATTAAAAAAATAAAGTAACATAAAATATTTAGCATTAGGCACTGGTTTCTCGATATGATACAGAAGCACAAGGAACAATAACTTCATCAAAATTAGAAACTTTTGTGTCTCAAAAAATACCAATAGGAAGGTGAAGACATCTGTAGAATGGGAAGAAATATTTTCATGTCATATATGAAATCATCTCTTAAAGTTATAACTAGAATGAATTGACCCGGCCCGCAGGTCCGTCAATGCAGGTCCTGAGGGAGGGAGTGAGAATTGAGGGGCAGGGGGCACAGAGAATGGAGGCAAGACAAAGTTTCTGATCAAGCCTCAGTTTACTGAGAAAACACAAGCATCTTATAAAGAGCAGAAAGCGCAGGTCGGTTACTAAGAAACAGGGTCATGTGAAGAGGCTAGGGTAAAGGAGAAACCAAAGCTGCAGTTTTAGCACAGCGTCTGAGGAGCCGATAAGAAAGCCCAGCCAAGCGGTCTCCGGCCTTGAGCTGGGAGTGATAACACTGTCCAGCCCTGCAGGTGGCCGATCTTAGGTCAGGGCACACATCTCTTCCCCCGGCAGCTCTTCCGGCCGCTCTCCACAATGAATATATAAAGAACTTCTATAATTCAGTAGTAAAAGACAAATACCCCAAATCAGTAATAAAGAGACAGATAGCTAATTAAACCTTGTGCCAACGCATTTCAGAATAGACATTTCTGGGGCACCTGGGAGGCTCAGTTGGTCAATTGTACTACTTCGGCTCAGGTCATGATCTCATGGTTTGTGGGTTCGAGCCCCGCATCGGGCTCTGTGCTGACAGCTAGCTCAGAGCCTGGAGCCTGCTTCAGATTCTGTGTCTCCCTCTCTCTCTGCCCTTCCCCTGCTCGCGCTGTCTCTCTCTGTCTCTCAAAAATAAATAAAAGACATAAAAAAAATTTAAAAAAAAGTTAAAAAAAATCAAACTAGTTATTATTTATAAATATAAGTATATGAATATGCTGTGAACCAACGAGTGCACTCCTTAGCTATGTGTCCTAAATAAATTCTCATTCTTTGTATAGGAGGATGGAGACAGATCACGTCATTATTGGCAGATACCAGATATCTGTCATGGAAGAGGAAACAGATAGGATGTTGTGTGTGAGTTCCATAAAATAGATTAGATGTATGCTAAAACATGGATGAATCTTAAAGATATAATACTGAATGAGGAAAGTAAAATCAATTGAGTTTTCTAACACAATACTGATGTGGTTTTGAAGTGATGATGGGGTCCAGAGCCAACGACCAACAAGAATTCTTGAGATGTCTTTGGTGCAAAAAGGTGATTTTATTAAATAGTGGGGACACCACCAGTGGGTAGAGAAAGCTGCACTGGGGTTGTGAGGAGTGATTGGTTATATGCCCTTGGAGATGAGGGGTGGGTAAAGGCAGAGGGAAGTTCCCACAAGGACTTTCATATGCTAAAGACAACTCACGAGATACTGGAGATCTTGCTGTTATTGAGCCAAAATAATTTTTCCCTCTAGTAAAGCATTAACATCAAGAAAGAAGGGAGGAAGGGAGTTTTTCGGAGGAATGTTTTACTCTTCCTATTTCAAGTATTTGTCACTGGGCTGCAGGTTAAAAAGAAATTGAATTTAATCTACATTTTCTTCTTGCCTTTGTTACTCACATGACTATGGAGGGGAGGGTGATGTTAGGGCTCCAGGAAACTGAGTCTATAAGTTTCCAGAGATTTCCTATTTTCTTGTAAATCATTAAGTTGCAAACTGATGGAGACTCATGTCCTGTATGACTATGATGTCTATCAGTTAATCGTTTGTTTTTCCCTTCCCTTTATTCTTGGGCAGCTAGAGCTACGTGAGGAATGTCACACATATCCCCCCTGGGGGAAGGAGGGAGAGTTGCAGGATGTTAGCTTGTGTGATTTACTGTCAGCTTGCCTCTGGCTCCCTCATCAATACCATTTATATAAATTAAAAATATGTGTACACAAAACCACACACATTTTGCATAAGAAGATACACCAAAAGAAATACAGTGACCCTTGAACAACACAGGGGTGTAGAACTTTTGACTCCCCCAAAACTTATTAGCCTACTATTGACCAAAGCATTACCAATTAATATGTTGTTACATGTATTTAGAATGTTGCACGTATTATATACTGTATTCTTCAAGTAAGCTAGAGAAAAGAAAATGTTGTTAAGAAAATCACAAGAGGGGCGCCTGGGTGGCTCAGTTGGTTACCGGCTTCGGCTCAGGTCATGATCTCATGGTTTGTGGGTTCGAGCCCCGCATCGAACTCTGTGCTGACAGCTAGCTCAGAGCCTGGAGCCTGCTGCAGATTCTGTGTCTCCCTCTCTCTCTCTCTGACCCTCTCCTGCTTGCACTCTCTCTCTCTGTCTCTCAAAAATAAATAAATAAAGATGGAAAGAAAGAAAAAGAAAATCACAAGAGAGGGGTGCCTGGGTGTCTGATTCTTGGTTTTGGCTCAGGTCATGATCTTGCAGTTTCATGAGTTTGAGCCCCACATCAGGCTCTGTGGTGGCCATGTAGAGTCTGCTTGGGATTTTCTGTCTCCCCCTCTCCTTGCCTCTTCCCCACTCATGCTGTCTCTGTCTCCCTCAAAAATAACTCAATTTAAAAAACTAAGAAAAAAGAAAATCATAAGAGAAAATACATTTATAGCACTGAACTTTATTTATTGAGAAAGATTCCACATATACGTGTACCTGCACAGTCCAAACCTGTGTTGTTCAAGAGTCAACTATACTTCAAATGAAATAATATCCTATGGTGCAGAGGGGCAAATGAAAGCGTTCCATGGTGGAAAAGAATGGAGTAAATGCAAAATTATTTTATCATATTTGTCCAGGATTTCAATTAAATTGTACTGAAAAGAGGTTCTGCAATTAGCTTTAAGATAGTCCAGCAAAAATATTTTTAAAAAGTGTGACTAGGCTAAAAGAAACTGTTCTTTTCAACATACAAATGAAAGAAAAATAGATAAGAAATGTAAAGATTGAAAGAGAAGAAACAAAATTGTCATTATTTACCAATAACGTGATTATGTATTTAGGAAGTCTAAAATAATTTACAGCTAAGTTATGGGAATTAATAAATAAGGTTGACAGTTTTGCTGGATACATGGCCCAGTACAATGTGATGAAAGGGGTGGTATTTAGCATTCTCTTCTGCTTCCTGTTCTCAGAGATAAAATTTTCAACATTTTGTCACCGAGTATTATGTATAATTGTTGGGTACGTTTATTTTAGGTGTCTTTCCAGATTGAAAAAAATTCAAGTTAGTTAACATGTAATATTTAGAAGTTGATTTTAGTTTTAAGCTGGATTTTTCTGGGAGTTTTATAACCATTTCACATGTATTTTAAATTTATCATTGTAATGTTCCACATAATGTTTTCTTATTATCTTTATTGATGTTTCCATTTTTATCACTGAAATTGGTAATATGTCATTTCTGTCTTTTGTTTTCTTTGTCACTCTTACTGGACATTGTCGATTTTATTGTTTTATTCATTGAATTGTCTTTTGGCGCTTCACAAAATCTTCGGTCTATTTTGTTTTCTATTTCATGAATTTCTTATTTTCATTATTTCCTTCCATCTACTTACTGTAGGTTTTGTTTTCTGTTTATAAATTCCTGAGATCTATGCTTCTATTTTAATTTTCTTTAAAAAATCTTTTTTTGGGGCGCCTGGGTGGCTCAGTCGGTTAAGCCTCCGACTTCAGTTCAGGTCAGATCTCACGTTTCTGGGTTCGAGCCCCGCGTCAGGCTCTGTGCTGACCGCTAGCTCAGAGCCTGGAGCCTGCTTCCTGTTCCGTGTCTCCTTCTCTCTGCCCCTCCCACTCTCATGCTCTGTCTCTCTCTGTATCAAAAATAAATAAAACATTTTAAAAAAAGGTAAAAAAGTGTTTTTTTTGTATTGTTTTTTTTTTTTTTTTTTGGAGAGACAGAGTCAACGCAAGCACGGGAGGGTCAGAGAGAGAGGGAGATACGGAATCTGAAGACAGGCTCAGGCTCTTAGCTAGATGTCAACACAGAGCCTGACATGGAGCTGAACCCAAGAACCGTGAGATCATTACCTGAGCCGGAGTAGGATGCTTAACCGACTGAGCCACCCAGGCACCCCCTTCCATTTTAATTTTCAACTTCTCTTCTGTCTTACTAAATGCTCTCAAGACTCTACATTTCTTCCTAAATATGCATTAAAACTTCCCATTCTATTTGTAAACGTTTTCCCCCTTACGATTCTGTCAAGTTTGTTTTTAAAAGTTTGCTTTTGATAATGTGAAACTGTTATTCTTGATAATTTGAAACTTGTGAAGTGTTTCTATACCTCATAATGCTTTTATCTTCAAGGACTATTTTGCCCACTATTCATATATTTTAATATTACAGAAATAATTTGAAGCCTAGGATGATGCTCTCTTTTTCTAGAAAAGATTTTCATTTGTTTTTGCTAGGTGCTTGAAGACAGTAACAAAAACGTTTCTCTCTAACCCAATTTCAATTAGTGAAGTGCTTTGGAGTTTGTTCTCTACCACGGACAATCCATTTCCCTCTTATTTTTACTCCTACAAAGCAGTTCCGTGGGATTCCTCACTTCTCTACCTCGACATACTTCCTAGCCCCTTGAACGCGATTTAAAGTGATCAGCTTTCTGAACAGAAAATCTGCAGGAGCCACTAAGGAAGACACTTGCAGTCTAAAACGGCACTACTTCGCCAAGATTCACTCTGGCATTAAAGGAGTTAAAACCCAAAAGTTTAGGGAACCCGGAAGTATTTCCGTTTCAGGGGGGCGGAGCTGAGGGCGTCGTTCATCTCGGGCATTCTGGGAGGCGTAGTCTGCGGTACTCGTAGCCTGGAGCACTTCCGCTTCTGGAAGGCCTGGCGAGGGAATTCTGGGACGTGGTCCACGTGGTCTCTCTAGTCGGAAGGAGACTCTCTCGCGGTAGGAGGGCGAGGCTGGTCCCCGCCTTCCTGGCAAGTAGAGGAGTCTTCCATTCCTGGGAGCCCTCCAAGCCTGGACCTGCCCGAGCCTGGGCGGGGAGCCGCGGCCGGCAGCGGAGGGTAGTGGTGGAAGCGATCTCCTTCACAATGTAGAAAAGCTGTCTTATTGCTGAACACTCATATTCAGAGTACTGATTGTAGGTAATTTGTGGGAAGAGAGTACAAATAAGCTTCACCCTATTTATACAGTCAAGCAGTTACAAGCTTTTGATATAGTTATAATTTTTACCTACTTGATATACACATTCTCAGGATTAACGCTATCTTGTCTTCCTATCAGAGGGCTTGATTACACGATTTGCTGCAAATCCGTTGATAAATTTATGCTGAATTTCTTGGGAATTTTCTTAATTGACTTTATCCGAGGGCATAATGAAATGTATCTTTCCCCCCTGCTAGCAGAAGAAACCTTGGTTAAACTCCCACAGTGATAGGGACACTAGATTATTTCCCAGGATGTTTACATTTAAAAGGTAGTTATATAAGAAGGCTAGGGGATATAGAAACTTGGAACTTTGGAGAGGAATAATTATGAATGTAGTTTCTTGGATTTGACTTACCTTCTTTCGGAAGGGTTCTTGAATCTCAACATTTGAGTGACAGGCCTGGATTCTATAATAATTAGCTACACATATCCTTTCCCAAAATGTATTTGAAATGCTTGCAGGGGATAGGAAATGGCAACATTATTTCTATTCACTATTTCTATTTTTTTTTAAACATTTATTTATTTTTGAGAAACAGATCATGAGCAGAGGAGGGGCAGAGAGAGAGGGACACACAGTCAGAAACAGGCTCCAGGCTCTGAACTGTCAGCACAGAGCCTGACACCGGGCTCAAACCCACGAACTGTGAGATCATGACCTGAACCAAAGTTGGACGATCAACTAATTAAGCCCCCCGGGCGCCCCTCTATTCACTATTTCTAGAGACCTACGCTGAGTAAAGACAAGAGGATGCTTTCTGCAAACGTGCAGCAAGTGCAACAAACTTAACTCTTTGCTGGGATGCTGTAACTATAAACCTTCTGCCAGACGGGTGGAGTCGGGTGGTCCCTGGGCAGGCCTTGGTTGGGGACCTCTGTCAGGACACCTAAGGTTGCCCTCCTGTCACTTTGCCTAATTTCCTGCTTAACACGTTAGTAAATAAGAAATGAAAACATATTGAAGTGGATTTGTAGATATTTTTAGGTATTCCTCTATTTCCCCACCCTCATTTCTTTGAAACATCTGTTCTATCATAGATATGAGCAAATAATAAATTTTTATAGTGACTATTGCATGAAAAGCTAATTAAGAATACTGTACTCATCCTTCAAATTCAGAAATCTGAGGGATGTTTACAAACGCCCGATGGAGAAATTGATCATACAAATATGCTAAAGCTTGTTGTTTTACCTTGAGTATGTCTGGCTGTCCTCAGTAGCCAAGTTCTTTATTATCTGTGCTAGTCACAAAAGTTGAAATCTACACTATATTTTGCCCCTGTTGCACTTTTTTTTTGGTCCTTCGTTCCTTTTTTATATCTGAAAAGTGTCTGAAACTGCAAAATAAGACTATCACGTTCTTGTAGTAGTGGGTACAGTTTCATTAGTAAAGGATCACGTGATCTTTTTACAAACTGTTTTTAAGAATCTGAATCTTTTTTAATTTTTTAAAAATTCTTTTAATGCTTTTTATTTATTTTTGAGAGAGAGAGAGAGAGAGAACGATCAGGGGGGGTCAGAGAGAGAGGGGGAGACACAGAATCTGAAGCAGC
This sequence comes from Suricata suricatta, assembly GCF_006229205.1. Lineage (NCBI taxonomy): Eukaryota > Metazoa > Chordata > Mammalia > Carnivora > Herpestidae > Suricata > Suricata suricatta. The sequence continues at coordinate 47,760,788 of NC_043715.1, forward strand.
TTCAGGCTCTGAGCTAGCAGCCAGCACATAGCCTGAGGCGGGGCTCGAACCCACGAACCGTGAGATCATGCCCTCAGCCGAAGCCGGACGCTTAACCGACTGAGCCACCCAGGCGCCCCAAGAATCACTTCAAACATTTGCTAATTACGTTTTGTTTCTTTGTCAACGGGAAAAACTCAGTTTCACTGGCGTCAGACAACTGCTTTAAGTCGGCAAAATGGACAGCAATACAGCGGATTCTGATAGTTGTAGTCTATGATCCACCAGTTGGGAGATTTGCTGGGAGGGAAGGGAGTGCCCTAAGAGGGGCGGGCATCGTTCTTCCTCCTCTTGGAGGTTCTGGGAAATGTAGTCCTCAACTCTTTCCGGAAACAAGGTGGCGCTGTGGCGCTTGTTCCCTTCGGTGCTTCTGGGATGTGTAGTTCTGGGGCGCCGGGTAGGTAGAGGCCCTTCCGCCCCGGAAAAGCGAGACAGCCACCATCTTTTTGGTCGGGAGGTGAGTCAGCCTTGCTCCCCCTTCACCCCTCCGAGCCTTGTCGTCCGGAGCGTGAGACTAGTCGCCACCGAGGCGGCCTTTTCTTAGGATGGAGGAGTCGCGGCCGCCGGCGGAGGCTGAGAGACGGAGTGCGGAAGGTTGGGATCCCTCTGCTCTCCGCCCCCACTTACCCAGCACCGCTGCTACTTCTATAGGTACAACACCTGGCGAGCTGTTCTCTGCGCTCCACTTCTCCTCCTCCGTGCAGTAGCGAACTTGCGAGAGTAACCACTGGGTAGCGTTGTGATTCCAACTGAACAGTACGTGTCCAGAGCTTAGAACTGTGTTTGGCTCTCGCTCTTGCTAGAGTATTTCGGTCACAGCGCCCCTTTGCCTGGGAAGCCCCAGTGAAGAGGGGGAGCTCGGGGCTCTAGGGGCATCGACAGCGTGGCCCTGCTGTCATCCTCCCGGACCCCGAGCGCTTCCCCAGCTCTGTCGATCTCTTGGGGAAGTCCCGGGGCACCCGCGCTGGCGCCTGGGGATGTCCGCCGCAGTTCATCCTGGAGACAGACCCGGCCGTGCTGTCCCACCGCGTCCTTTTCTTCCTCGTCCCTGCGGTCGGAACAGGGAGGAAGGACGGACCTCGGCTCCCCGCGGCATAGCCCCAGCTGCGTACTAGCGAAGGTACCTTCCCGTCCTGTCTTCTACTTTCAGTTCGGTAAATTAGCACTAGGTTTCCTTCGGTCAGTAAATTAGCACTAGGAAAACATTCAAGTATTTGTCGCATCAGTCTGCGGAGGGGTAATCTTGTTAATAGGCGTGACTGTGAATTTGTTACCACGTGCACATATATTTCAAATATGTTTTCATTTTGCAGTTTACTGCGTTTTAACATTTCTTGCTTTTGTTCTTATTCCCCTTTATTTGCTCGCAACTGCTTTGGAATAAAAAACGATTATCTGCCTTAGATACTAAAAACAACCAAAAAAAAATTTTTTTGAGAGAGAAAGAGAGCAAGCAGGGGAGGGGCAGCGAGAGAGAGAGGGAGAGAAAGAATACCAAGCACTGTCAGCGCAGAGCCGGATGTGGGGCTTGAACCCACAAACGGTGAGATCATGACCTGAGTTGATACCAAGAGTCATGCATGGGAAATAGACTGAACCACCGAGGCACCGATCAGATACTATATTTAATTAGCATGTATTCTTATTCTGAGAACTACAGAGATGAAAAATGTGCTTGATATTTAATGATGGCACTTCACCACCACCACATTTTTTTTTAAAGTTGAGAGAGGGCAAACGTGCACACGAGCTGAGGAAGGGTAGGGACACAGAGGGAGAGAAGATCGGAAGCTGGCTTGGGCACTGTTAGCGCAAAGCGCTAATGGGGGCTCTGCCCACCCGAACGGGAGATCATGACCTGAACGGAAATCTGACGCTCACCTGACTCAGCCGCCCAGGCGCCCCACACCACCACTTTTTTAAAAACTGGGCTTTTTATTTTATTTATTTATTTATTTATTTGTTTATAACATTTATTTTATTTTTGAGAGAGAGCAGGGGAGGGTCAGAAAGAAAGAGAGAGGAAGGGAGGGAGGGAGACAGAATCTGAAGCAGGCCCCAGGCTCCGAGCTGTCAGCACAGAGCCCATTGTGTGCCTCCAACTCACTCATGGTGAGATTACAGATTAGGGTTTGAGCCTAGATCGGAAGCTTAATTTGCTGAGCAACACAGGCGCCTCTGTTTGTTTATTTTAAATAACAAAGATGTCACCAACATATTTTCAAGAGCTTATTTTTGTTTTTGTTTGTTTTGTCACTGCTTCTTCAAGGCTCTTTTAGGTTTCTCCTCCCTTGTGTTAGTAGTCATTCCGTAGAGCATAGAATTCAAGGGTGACAATTATTTTCTTTCTTCCTTTTGGAGATAGTGTTCTGTTGTTTAGCTCTCCATTCTGTTTCCGGGATTCTGTCCATCTGACCATCATTTCTGTTAGATAAACTATATTTTCTCTCTGGGAGCCGTAAGGATTTTTGTTGTTTTCAGTTCTTATTTACTTCCAGTTTTTAGTGCTTTGCATTCCTGGGTTTCAGTATAGTTTGTTTAAGAGAGTATTTTTATTTATACTGTTCAGAATTTCTATATATGAACTCACAAGTACCTTTTGAAGTAATACCTCTCTGCCATTTTTCCCATTCTCTTCACCTCTTAATACTCCTATTGGACAAATGGCCTCTCAGTCTGTCTTCTGTGTGTCTTGATTTTTATTTTGTATCTTTCTTTACCTTCATGCACATAGATTAAAAGGCTCTTACTTTTAAGCCTTTTTTGACTTTATGAAGTAAACTGACTCCAAATGATGCCTTTTGGAAAACCAATACTAGTTTGGATGAAATGTTACTAGCTGGGCAACAAATTATTATTATTATTGTTAAATGTTTATTTTATTTACTTATTTGTTTATTGAGAGAGAGCGTGAGTGGGACAGAGGCAGAGAGAGAGAAAGACAGAGAATTCCAAACAGGCTCCGCCTTGTCAGCCAGCGCAGAGCCTGATACAGGGCTTGAACTCACTAACATGAGGTCATGATCTGAGTCGAAACGAAGAGATAGACTTCTAATCAACTGAGCCATCCAGGCATCCTTGGACAACAAATTATTAAAAAATTTTAAGGGGCGCCTGGGTGCGTCAGTTGGTTAAGCATCCGGCTTCAGCTCAGGTCATGATCTCACGGTTCATGGGTTCAAGCCTTGCGTCAGGCTGTGTGCTGACAGCTCAGAGCCTGGAGCCTGCTTCAGATTCTGTGTCTCCCTCTCTCTCTGACCCTCCCCTGCTCACGCTGTCTCTCTCTGTCTCACAAAAATAAATAAAAGACAGAAAAAAATTTTTTTTTAAATTTTAAGTCAGAAGTAGAATTTTCAGAGAAGAAAGGTGAGTTTCCTAGGAGAGCATTAAGAAGTCCAGATACTTTCCTGGTCTTTTTTGTTGCTTTTGGAAAAGACCTCTGCAAATCCAGTTTATAATGCGAGTATCATCTCCTTTTCTGCAGGTGCAAGCACAAAGGATTCCTGGCTCTTTGGACTTCCCGTCCGCTCAGGTCATCCGGGGAGAACCTCACGAGGTGACTGTGCTTTGCAGTTCTCAGCGCCGATGACCGCAGTGAGACACGGTTTTTTCTCTAACACCCACTTCCCGGACATGACGTAGATAGTATGATCTCCAGGGTTTAAATGTAGGCCCTTGACTTCAGAACCCCCTTTTTTTTTTTTTTTTTTTTTTAAACGCCTGCCTGTTGTTAACAATGTCCTTCATTCCCTCCTGTCCCCAGGACGGACGATTCTTGCAGTAGGGAAACTGCATTTGGTTGTGCAGGCTGGTCGCTGTCCAGCGGCCCCTGGCCCACACGCTTATTCGCAGTTGGAATCTACTCCGCGCTCTGCTGCCCACGTTGTGCGTGGCTGCCCCTGCCCGGAAGTAGGGGGGCTTTCGTGTAACTTCTGCAAAGACCCGCGTAGGCTCGCGGCAGCCGTGGCCGGCGGCTCACGGCTTCCTTGTCCTTCCCCAGTTATGCCTCCTCAGGACTCTGACCTTTCCGAGAAGGAGCAGGAGAAAATGACCTACTTTCAGGTAAATAAGGCATTCTTTTCTGTCTCCCAAGACGTGTTTTTCCTTTTCAAAGATTAGGCACAGCTTTTTTTCTCTTCCTTGGAAAGGCTAATGGAAAACAACAGATTTTGATGCATGTGGCGGCCAGACTCTGCGTGCGTTAGTATTTCACAAAAGAGTCTCTGAAAAACAAATAGGAATTTGAAACAGATGAAAGTCATTTACGCTCCTACTTCGCTTACACAGCAGCAGCCCTTTCCCGTATTCCTTTTTCTTTTTTAACTTTTTAATGTTTTATTTATTTTTGAGAGAGAGACAGCATGAGCAAGAGAGGGGCAGAGAGAGAGGGAGATACAGAATCGGAAGACAGGCTCCAGGCTCTGAGCTGTCAGCACAGAGCCTGATGCGGGACTTGAACTCACAAACCGTGAGATCTGACCTGAGCCGAAGTCGGACACTTAGCCGACTGAGCCCCCCAGGCGCCCCTCCCATATCCCTTTTTCACTTGCATTCCTAATTCTATTTGTAGTATTGGCATCGGTGGGGTCTACAGTTGACCCCCAAACAATGCTGAACCCCCTGCACAGCTGAAAATCCACATGTAACTTTTGACTCTCCAGAAACTTCTCTTTTAGGCTGCTGTTGACCAGAGGCCTTACCAATAACAGAAACGGTTGATGAGCATGTATATTGTATGTTATATCTATCATGTACTGTATTCTTATAGCAAAGTAAGCTAGAGACAAAACATCATTAAGAAAATTGTAAGGAAGGATATGTTTACAGTGTTGTAAAAAATCTGTACGCAAGGTGGACCGAAGCAGTTCAGACCCTGTTGAAGGGTCACCTGTACTTGTACGTACTAGAGAAAGGCTTAATAACTCTCTTACTAAGATAGTAAGAGGGGCGCCTGACAGTTCAGAGCCTGGAGCCTGCTTCGGATTCTGTGTCTCCCTCTCTCTCTGCTCCTCCCCCGTTCATGCCCTATCTCTCTCTGTCTCTCCAAAATAAGTAAATTAAAAGTTTTAAAAAATGGAATGAGAAAGTAGAACGATAGTAATTGTTCAGATTTATTGAGCACTTTGATATGTGTCAGGTGCCATTCCCTGCGGTTTACACATACTTACTCAACCTTGTGGTTTAGACCTCATTAAGGAAAAGAGGAAATGGGGATAGTGGGAAGTTATGGGACCTCCCCAAAGTCCTGTAATTAAACCTTTGAAATCTGAACTCGGTCTGTGCCTTCACCCGCTGTGAATGCCGCAGGTGGTCGCGGCAGGGGTATTGAACCCAGAGAGCTGTGTGCCCGTCCCGAGCGCTGCCAAAGGCCTGTGAACATTGCGGACATTAAAAACAGTGACAGAATCCAAGCTTTGTGGGGCGGTTGGGTGGGGATGGGGGACAACCATGGGACCGAAATCCGCTTGGGTTCCCTCCGTATCAGCAACAGGTATTTTTGGTAATCCTGTTTATTCTTCTCAGTCCTGGCTTTTTTCCAGTGGAGACTACGGGATTGAGGTTGAGTGTGCTTGGTGTCGTAGGAGGCAGTGACGTTCAAGGACGTGGCCGTGGTCTTCACCATAGAGGAGCTGGGGCTGCTGGACTCCGCCCAGAGGAAGCTGTACCGAGACGTGACGCTGGAGAACTTCCGGAACCTGGTTTCTGTGGGTGAGCACAGGCGCACTGTGACACCAAACCTCACCGCCCTTGAGAGCCTGTGTCCTCAGTGGTTCACGGCTTTGGCCCTTTAAAAATGACCTTGAAAGCACTAGTTTTTCTAATCCCCGGGACCGCAGGCAGGTTTTTCTGGTCTTTCTGCTCAAAGTTGTGTCAGGGCTGAGCCTCCCCCAACAGTAGAATGATGTTGGAGACTGTTTTGATCGTCACAACTAGAGGGGAGGGGTGCTACTGCCACCTAGTGGCCACCAATGCTGCTAACCCTCCTACAGCATGCGGGACAACGCCCTCAACGCAGAGGTCGCCAGTCCCCGATACCCGCAGTGCCTCAGTTGAGAAACCCTGTCTAAATTAACTATAGATAAGGGACACCTGGGGGGCTCAGTCGGCTAAGTGTCCGACTTTGGCTCAGGTCATGATCTCAGTGTGTCTGAGTTCGAGCCCCGCATCGGGCTCTGTGCTGACAGCTCAGATCCTAGAGTCTGCTTCAGATTCTGTGTCTCCCTCTCTCTCTGTCCCTCCCGGCTCATGCTCTGTCTCTCTGTCTCAAAAATAAACATACATTAAAAAAATTTTTTTTAATTAACTATAAATGGGAAATATAAATTACAAATTGGCTTCTATGTTTTTTGAATACCTTGTCTTGCAAATTGTGGCTGTGACCCATTAGTGAGTCACGGAATTAATTTAGTACATTGTACTGGCATTTTCTTTTTCAGTGAAATAGAATAAACGAGAATAAGGATAGAAATTATCAAAGTTACTTATCAAGACCTCACATTGCAGCAGAAACTGGCCATTTGCAGTGAGTGGTGTGAGAGTGGGATCTAGGATGAGAACAATTACTGGCTAAATGTAATTTATCTCCATCTAGACATGAACTCGGTCAGGACCTAAATTCATTTATTATGGTTCATGATCAAAAAAGTGCGCTCAAAATGTCACGTTAGAGGTTCCAAGGATTATAATATTTGAACAAAAATATATTTTAGAAAGGGGTTCATCTTAAAAATATATCGTTGCCTTTTCATAGGACATCTTCCCCTCAAGCCAGATATGGTGTCCCAGTTGGAGGCAGAAGAAGAGCTTTGGGTGATGGAAAGAGAAACCCAAAGAAATGGATGTTGCAGTGAGATCCGCCTGGCTGTCCCTTCAGGTACCAGCTCCTCGGGCTCTCACCACGTCCGTGACTGCCACTCTTGTCCGAGCACTGCCATCCCTTGGCTGGACTGGGGAAACAGCCTCCACGCCGGTCCCCCTGCCTCCTCCCCTGCACTTCCGTCCTCTCTCAACATGGTACCGGAGTGATTCTTGAGAGAGCAAGTGGGGTCGCGCCCTTCCCCTGCCGAAAGCCCTCCAGAGACTCCCCATTTCACTCTGCGTCCTCACAGTGGCCTGCGAGACCCTACCTCACCTGGATGCCTCACCAGGTTCCTCTCTGATCCACCTTGCTACCCTGGATTCCGTCACCCCTGGTGTCCCGGCCGCCCTGGAGTGTTGTCTGCTGGTTCAGGGCCTTTGACTGGCTCCTCTCTGCCCGGGCGTGGAGTCCGCAGCCGCCGCCTTGCTCAGCCCGTTGCCTGGATCTCACCTCCGTCCGCCAGGCCTTCTGCGTCTGCTCTTTCAAGCGTCCTCCTTTCCGTTCTCCATCCCCTCTCCCTGCCGTATTTCGTGTCTGCGCACCAGGCACCTCCTGACCTAGTAACCCAGTTTTATTTACCTGTGCGTCCGCCATCTCTCCAGGAAGTAGGAATTTGGGCGGTTTAAGTTGCTGTGTCTACTCAAAGCCTCGCGTGGGCCTTCTGCATAGAAGATGATGCCGTCCGTACTTGTTAAATGAATAAGCCATTTGCATAGCTGCTGTTCCTGTCAAAGTGAGCCAGGACACCGGCCCTCCCTGGAGGGGCAGGGTGCCTCGTCCCTGTCCCCAGGCAGGCCGGTTACTTCCCCCCCAGCCTCTCACCCGCCTTTCTCCTGCCCCCTCGCCCTCTTTCGCCTGTCACCTCACTGTTCTGTCTCCTTTCTCTCCCCCTGTGTCCTTGCTCTTTAATTTGCATGTGTCTTCGTTCTACCCATTTAGAAGTTAAAAATTAGGTATTCCTAGATCACGTAAACTCACAGGCTCTCCTGCCTGAAAACGAAAACGTAGCTTGTCTGCAAACGTGCTAAGTTAGGTGATGATTCTGTGAGCGGCTGGCGGGCGTACCCCGTCCTCTGTGCGTCCTGTTTCCCTCCGATGTCGCTCCGTGGTGGGTGCGTTCAAGACACTGGGTCCTTGCTTCACTTCACTGGGTCTCGTTTTCACAGGCAGACTCAACTTCAGGAATGAGGTTTGGGCTTTTTTTTTTTTTTTTTTTTTTTTAAGATTTTCTTTTTTGGTAATCTCTACACCCAACACGGGGCTTGAATTCATACCCCGAGACTGAGTCATATGCTCAAATGATTGAGCCAGCCAGGCGCCCCAAAAAGAATACAAATCAGGGGCACCTGGGTAGCTCAGTTAGGCGTCCGACTTCCGCTCAGGTCATGATCTCTCGGTTCGTGGGTCCGAGCCCTGTGTTGGGTTCTGTGCTGATGGCTCAGAGCCTGGAGCCTGTTTCCAATTCTGTCTGTCTCTCTCTCTCTGCCGTTCCTCCGTTTGTACTCTGTCTCTCTCTGTCTCAAAAATAAATAAACTATATATAAAAAAAAGAATACAAATCAGAACCAGCAAAAGGCAGAGATGCATAGGGTGAGGCCCAGAAGCATCCCCTCCCACCTCCCTCTGATACGTACCCTTGTGACGACTTTGGATGCAGCCACATAACCCAGGATGGCTTCCCGTCTCAGGACCCTTCATCAGATCTAAAGCCCTCTTGCCACAGACATGAGCATACTTCCGGGTTCCGTGGATTAGGGCATGACATCTTCCCCTTGCATACCTAGAAATGCGTGTATACCCATTGAGAATTTTTCAGCTTCTATTATTAGATTGTAACTTTCCACTTAAGCACGTTAATTAAGGACTTGGTTCCAAGCCCCACTCAAACATTTTAAGCCAGCGGCTTCCATACGTTTTTGGCCTTGAACCTCAATCACATATTTTACATCTTGACCCAGCCTAATATTCGGGTGTGTGTTTAGAACTGAAATAAGCATGTAATACAGTGGTGTCTACCCATTTAGAAGTTAAACATTCTGAAAATGAAAATGAAGCAGTAGTCGGTCTGAAAACGTGATGAGTTTAAGGCGATGAATTTTGTGAGTGATTGATGGGTGTACCCTTTCTTGTGTCCTTTTCCCTTCCAATGTCGCTTCGTGGTGGAAGGTTTTTTTGTATCCAACAAAAACCTTGTTTTTTTAATGTTTTTTTTTTAATTTTGAGAGACAGAGAGAGGCAGCTCAAGCAGGGGAGGGTCAAAGGAAGAGAGAGAGAGAGATACAGAAACCAAAGCAGGCTCCAGGCTCTGAGCTAGCTGTCAGCACAGAGCCCGATGTGGGGCTCGAACCCATGAACCGTGAGATAGTGACCTGAGCAGAAGCCGGACCCTTAATCAACTGAGCCACCCAGGCGCCCCTGTTTGTTTTTTTTAAAACAGGCATTTCATACAGTGGTGTCCTTACTATGTGTGATTTCTGCCAGGACCCAAAATATTACTTAATGCCTATAGGCTTTTGTAATCTTCCTAGGGAGAATGCCTCTTATCATAAGCCTACTGAGGTAAAGGTGAGTAGGCTTTTAATTGATGCTATTGTAGGATAGAATGTGAATTGTCTTTATTGCCCTGTAGTCATTAAAAAAAATTTTTTTAGTGTTTTATTTTTAGAGAGAGAGAGACAGCATGAGCAGGGGAGGGTCAGAGAGAGAAGGAGACACAGAATCTGAAGACAGGCTCCAGGCTCTGAGCTGTCAGCACAGAGCCCGATGTGGGGCTCGAACCCACAAACCATGAGATCATGACCTGAGCTGAAGCCAGATGCTTAACCAGCTGAGCCACCCAGGCGCCCCTTGCCTGTAGTCATTTGATTTCAGACTTAAAGCTCTCATTTTAAACTGTCAAATGGATGGTTCTAAAATGGGTCACATTTACACTTAGTGGCTAAAGCGTCTGTTGGCCCCATGTTTTGCTTCTGCTTGCATGGAAACACATAAAAGGATAAATGATATTGTACAGACATGACCCTCCCCCTGGATTCTGGAGGCCTGTATGTGAGATCCTGACATCTGTACCTAAGTATCTGCTTGTCCTTAGCTCTGAACGTTGCTTTCTCTTTATAGGCAGCAAGAATCAAGGTGAGATGGAGACTCTTCGAAAAGCTGCCTTGAAATACCTTTCATATGAAGAACTATCCTGCTGGCAAATCAGGAAGCAGGTTGCAGGTGATTTAACCATGTGTCTTCGGGGGAAGGGCTCCCAGTTACTCCGACGTGATTCTGTCCAGGTTTCTGAAAATGAGAACAATGTAATGAATTATAAAGGAAATATCTCCACTTCCACTGCAAGTCAAGAGCTGTCAGTCTGGAAAACTCGGGATTCTCGTGGGAATGCCCGCCTGCATGAGTCGCAGAAGCAGAGCAGAGGTCAGCAAGTTAATGTGAAAAATAACCTGAGTGTATATGGAACCTTCGTGAAGAAATCCCCACTTAGGGACCATCCTGGCACTGACCCAGAGCAGAAACCCTACAAATACAGCGACCGTGGCAAAAGCACTTGTGATGGTTTCCGTCCGCATGTACCCCCGGGAGGGGGCCTCCTCCCGTGTCGTGAGCGTGGACAGGGCTTCGGTTACAGCGCCATGCTTCCGCTGCGGGACGTTCACACCGGAGAGAAGTGCTCGAGTCAGTGCCCACACCTGCAGGCTCTTCAGAGAATCCGTCCAAGAGAGAAGCGCAGTAAACGTCAGGAATCCAGTGATTGCTTCGGTAAGAGCGCTTTTCTCCGTCATCTGCCTAACCACGCAGGGGAGAAGTCCTACAGATGTGACCGTTGTGGCAAGGGATTCAGTAGCAGCACAGGCCTGATCATTCATTACAGGACTCACACTGGAGAAAAACCTTATAAATGTGAGGAGTGCGGCAAATGCTTTAGCCAAAGTTCAAATTTTCAATGCCATCAGAGAGTCCACACTGAAGAGAAACCATACAAGTGTGAAGAGTGTGGTAAGGGCTTTGGTTGGAGTGTTAATCTTCGTGTTCATCAGAGGGTCCACAGGGGTGAGAAACCCTACAAGTGTGAGGAGTGTGGGAAGGGCTTCACTCAGGCTGCCCACTGTCACATACACCAGAGGGTCCACACCGGGGAGAAGCCGTACAGATGTGACGTCTGTGGAAAGGGCTTCAGTCATAACTCACCGTTAATATGCCATCGGAGGGTTCACACTGGAGAGAAACCATACAAATGTGAGGCGTGTGGGAAGGGCTTTACCCGTAACACAGATCTTCACATCCATTTCCGAGTTCACACAGGAGAGAAACCGTACAAGTGTAAGGAGTGTGGGAAGGGCTTCAGTCAGGCCTCTAATCTTCAAGTCCATCAGAACGTCCACACTGGGGAAAAACGATTCAAATGTGAGACGTGTGGGAAGGGCTTCAGTCAGTCATCGAAGCTTCAAACGCATCAGAGAGTCCACACTGGAGAGAAGCCGTACAAATGTGATGTGTGTGGTAAGGACTTCAGTTACAGTTCAAATCTGAAACTGCACCAAGTAATTCACACTGGAGAAAAACCATATGCATGCGAGGAGTGCGGGAAGGCCTTCAGTTGGCGATCGAATCTTCATGCTCATCAGCGAGTCCACTCTGGGGAGAAACCCTATAAATGTGAGGAGTGTGATAAAAGCTTCAGTCAGGCCGTAGACTTTCGGGTACATCAGCGAGTCCACACTGGGGAGAAGCCGTACACGTGCGGTGTGTGCGGGAAGGGCTTCAGTCAGTCTTCCGGCCTCCAGTCCCACCAGAGGGTCCACACTGGGGAGAAGCCGTACACGTGTGACGTCTGTGGAAAGGGTTTTAGATACAGTTCGCAGTTCATATACCACCAGCGAGGCCACACTGGAGAAAAACCTTACAAATGTGAGGAGTGTGGGAAAGGCTTTGGAAGGAGCTTGAATCTTCGCCATCATCAGAGGGTCCACACGGGAGAGAAGCCCCATAGATGTGGAGAGTGTGGTAAGGCCTTCAGTCTCCCCTCAAATCTTAGAGTCCATCTGAGTATCCACATTAGGGAGAAACTATTTAAATGTGCGGAGTGTGGGAAGAGCTTCAGTCAAAGTTTCCGTCTTCGAGCCCATCAGAGAGTCCACACTGGTGAGAAACCATACAAATGTGACGTATGTGGTAAGGACTTCAGTCACCGTTCACGTCTTACGTACCATCAGAAAGTCCATGCCGGCAAGAATCGTTCGAAGTGAAAAATGTGTTCGTGGCTTCTGTCAGGCTGTACGTCATCACATATTTGGAGAGTCCTTGGCTAGTGGTAAACTCTCAAGTGTGGAGAGTGGAAAGGGATTTCTTCAGATGGAATCTATCTAACATCCATTAAAATGATGACGTGGAACCATAATAACAGGAACAGAACTAATATTCAGGGGAGGAATAGCTTGTAACCCTCTTGGCAAGATCCAACTGCTGTAGTCTTTAAATACACGTCCAAAGATAATGTGTGAAAAGGATATTCGCCATATGCTAGCTGGTGGGGTGGGGGCGGTCGGGGAAGCTTCTGGATTATTTCCCCTTTTCTCTAACTTATATTTTATACTTATTTACAGTGATCATTATTTTTACTAAAGCTGTGAAAAGCGAATAAAATTACTGACTAAAATTTCCTGTAACCAAGAACTCATACTATGATCGCTTTATTTCACATGGTATATTGGATTTAAATTAAGGATTAGATCCCCCGGGATGAATCTTTGATCTTCAGAAGTAAATTTGTATTTGCTATAGATGTATAGAAAAGACTGGCCATCACATCACTGTTTATAATAGCAAACAAACAATCAGTTGGGTAGCCAAAGTATTTCATGATTTATTAATCCAGTGGAACACTATGCAAACATCAGATGGGAAAAGGTAAATTTATATTTAGGGATATCGGAAGATGTTCAGAATATATTAACCTGAAAAAAGGCATGAGATTTTTGTGTGATCTCATTAAAAAAGTATAGATGAATAGGTATTTGGTTTTAGTTATCCCTAAATGATGATATTTTGCTTCATATGTATTTTTACGTTTCTTTAAACTTATTTTGAAATAATCTAAAACCTTCCCAAAAATATAAGTTACATAACATCTCTCATATTCCCTTTACTCAGATTCACGAGTTAACATGTTTGAGTCATTCTCTCCTTGTATATGAATGTGTGTATACACACCTGTTGATATTTGTATGCACACATATAATTTTTTTTAATTTTAATGTTTATTTTTGAGAGTGCGAGTGAGGAAGGGGCAGAGAGAGAGGGAGACACAAAATCGGAAGCAGGCTCCAGGCTCTGAGGCATCAGCACAGAGCCCTGTGCGGGGCTCAAACCCACCAACTATGAGATCATGATCTGAGTTGAAGTCAGACCCTTAACTACTCCCCTGACTGAGCTGCCCAGGCGCCCCTGTACTCATAGAATTTTTAACTCTCAGTATGTTACGACCTCTTGCCCCTTGCATCTAAATACATAAGTGTATGTGCTAAAAAGAAGGATATTTGATCTACTTACACAGCTCCAAGTATAGTAATCAGGAAAATTTAATATTGATACCTAACACTATTTAAGTTAAAGACCTTATTCACATCTTATCAATTGTCCTGATAATGTATTTATCACATTTTTTCTCGTCCACAATCCAGTCAAGGATTATACATTGCATTTAGACTCCTTTCATCTGGATCAGTACCTCAATGTTTGTTTTTAATGACCTTGATACTTTTGAGTGTTTCACGATTTGGATTAGTCTGAGGTTTTCTCCATATTGGATTTAAATTATGCATTTTTTGGCATAAGGATTCCGTAAGTGATATGTCCTTGGTGTAGCACATAGGAAACATAATATGTTAATCCTGTTATAGGTGATATTAACTTGGTTAACTCGGTTAAGGTAGATGTAAGCTTGGTTTTTCCACTGCGAAGTTACCATTTTTACCTTTGTAATTAGTATATTGTGGGGAGGTATATTCTGATTCTGTAAATAACTTGTTTTTCAACAAATTTTCCTCCACTAGTTTTAGCATCCATTGCTAAATGTGGCCTAAATCAACTGTTACTGATGATTGCAAAAGAGTGGGTTTTTTCCCTTTCCTTTTTTTTTTTTTTTTTAAATTTTGAGAGAGAAAGAGACAATGTGAGGAGGGGAGGGTCAGAGAGAGGGAGATACAGAGTCTGAAGCAGGCTCCAGGCTCTGAGCTCGCCGTCAGCACAGAGCCCGACACAGGGCTAGAACCCATGAACTGTGAGATCATAACCTAAGTCGAAGCTGGACGCTTAACCAACTGAGCCACCCAGGCACCCCAAAAGAGTGTTTTTCTACCAGTAACATTCCTTCAACATATGTTAGCAAATACCTAAAATGTTTGCTCATTTTTTTAAGTTTATTTTTTTATTTTGAAAGTGATTAGGGGACAGGAAGGGAGGGAGAGAATCTCAAGCAGGCTCTGCCCTGTCAGCATAGACCCCAAGGCAGGGGTTGCTCCCACGAGCTGTGAGATCATTAGCTGAGCCAAAGTCAAGAGTGAGACACTTAAGTGACCCACCCAGCTGCCCCTGCTTATTTACTCTTCATAAATTTGAGCACCTCCTTCGTCTGGCACAAAACAATGTCCCATACTTCCCTTGTACTCTCCTGCCCCAGCCACGGAATCTGTTATTTCTTTAGGACCCTGGTTATTCACAGTGGGGAATGGTATTAAGAAATCAAGGCCTGGGAAATAGGCTGTTTTTCACCACTGAGGGGATGGACATAAGTAGGCAGATAGATAAGGATGTTCATAGCTAGAATGAACCATGAGTTCTAACCACCATTTCTTAATTCAACATTGTAGTGTTCTTTCTAGCCTTGCTCCATTACAAATTGCATCTTCATTCTCTAAGAATCAGAAATTTGACTCCCAGTATCATCTACATACTAACTGAAGAGTATGGACATGCACCCCCAGCTACGACTCGGGGGTTCTGTTGTTCATGGAAGAAGAATGGAATATTGGACAACTAATGCCAGAGGTGACTTTTGAATGGCATAGTCTCCCCCGTAACTGTAACCATTCCTCAGGGCACTGACGCTTTAAACCAAATAAAATGTCCTTGTTGGGCCATGAAGAAAAGTACGTGATAGAAAAATTAATCCAAAGATGGGCATATCCAGATGAGAGCCCACCAGTTAATGACTCCTTGCAGATACCAGGACAGCTAATGTGACAAAATAGTTCCTGTGAAGGGTGGGTTGGGGAGCAGTTCTGGCCATTGACCAGCCCTCTATTCCATCATCTACTATCCACCTCCCATTTCCTGCTGGACTTCTTAGAAGAAGTTTGATACTTTTCAGGCCATTGTGGACCATACCCCTCCATTGCTTCTTGAGAAAACTAAAAATATGTTAGGAGAAGCTAATGTTAAGGAGACCAAACCAGAATGTTGGTTACAAAGCAGTGTATTGTAATTAAAAAGCAGATTCTGGAAGCAGACTTGTCCAGTCCCACTGTTTGCTAGTTGACTAACTGCAGACAAGGTGCATAACCTCTCTGTTCCTCAGTTTGTGTGTTCAGTGTGGATAAGAGCTCTTCTGTTGTGAGGATTAAAACTCTAATAGTACGGGGCGCCTGGGTGGCCCAGCCAGTTGAGCGTCGGCTTCGGCTCAGGTCAGGATCCTATAATTCATGGGTTCAAGGCCCGTGTCAGGTTCTGTGCTGACAGCTCAAAGCCTGGAGCCTGTCTTCACATTCTGTGTCTCCCTCTCTCTCTGTCCCTCCCCTGCTCATGATGTCTTTCTCTCAAAAATAAGTAAAATGTTAAAAAAAATTTCAAAAAAGCTGTACAGTATTAGTTATTATTTTCTACAGATGAAACTATTACCATATATTTATATTATGAAATTTCAAGCCAGAGAACAATAAACTATAGGCTCGTGGCCAAATCCAGCTTGTATCCTATTTTTGTATGGCCCGACACCTTGGAATTTCACATCTTAAAGAATTATAAGGAGAGGGGCCCCTGGGTGCCTCAGTTGGTTAAGCCGCTGACTTTGGCTCAGGTCATCATCTTATGGATCATGGGTTTGAGCCCCACATCAGGCTTTGTGCTGACAGCTCAGAGCCTGGAGTCTGCTTCAGATTCTGTGTCTCCCTCTCTTTCTGCCCCTCCCCTGCTCATGCTCTGTTTCTCTCTGTCTCAATAATAAATAAAAACTAAAAAATAAAAAAAAAGAATTGTAAGGAGAAAACAAAGAATATGCTCTAGAGAATGTAGATGGACCATAAAGCCTAAACCATTTACTGTCTGGACCTTTATAGAAAGTTTGCCATCCCTTGGTCTGAGCACATTTCAGTTTCTCAAAAGCCTTTCTGAGATACATACATAATATGTGATAATACAGAAGTTTTAGCTCAATTTAGCACTTCTTTTGGTTTTTTTTTAAATGTTTTATTTATTTTTGAGAGAGAAAAAGACAGCTTGGGCAGGGGAGGGTCAGAGAGAGAGGGAGACACAGAATCCGAAGCAGGCTCCAGGCTCTGAGCTGTCGGCACAGAGCCTAATGTGGGGCTTGAACCCACGAACCGTGAGATTATGACCTGAGCCGAAGTCGGACGCTCAACTGACTGAGCCACCCAAGGTGGTATTTTTTTTAAAGTGTGTTGTCAGAGTGTTAGTACATACAAGTGAGATAATATTCCTCCCTCCCCTTTATTGACGTAGCACACTTGTCACTTCTTGTCTTTTGGATAATAAGAGCTGTCACATTTTTAAACAGTGTGACCAGTCACTGTTTCCGGGACATGGGACGTGAGCACTCGTGGCTGTTGAGACTGTAGAGAAAAGCCTTTTCTGAAGGCTATTTGGTCTTTTCTGGCACAAAATCTTAAAATGTTTGGGAATAGGTTCAAATTTAAAATTTTAGCAGAAATAAAAAAAGGTATGAAGAACCATCGTATCCCCCTTAACCGGATTCATTTACCAGTAATATTGACTCTTTATCATTTTGTGCTCTGTCTCCCCATCCCCAGCCCCAATGTGAGAGTAAGACACAAACATCAAGACTCTTTACCCCCAAAGACTTGAGTGTGTGATCCCTAAAAACAGGGATCTTCTTACATAAATAATTACGGGCTTCATGAATGCACAGTAATACTTCTATCGAATTGTCCGTCCGTATTCCAACTTCGTCAGTCACCACAATAAAAAGTCCTTTATACCACACCCCCCATCCAGTTCAGGACC
>NC_043715.1:47778045-47780834 GCF_006229205.1 Suricata suricatta
GTGTGTGTGTGTGTGTGTGTGTGTGTGTGTGTGTGTGTGTGTGTAGATACTCTTTTTCAAGTTGAGGAAATTCACCTCCATTCGTAGTTTTGAGTTTTAATCATGAACAGATACTGAACTTTCTCAAATGCTCTTTTTTTTAAGTTTTTTTAAAATTTATTTTTGAGAGAGAGAGAGAGAGAGAATGAGAACACCAACAAATGGTGAAGGGGCAGAGAGAGAGGGAGACACAGAAGCAGACTCCAGGCTCCAAGCTGTCAGCACAGAGCCTGATGTGGGGCTCGAACCCATGAACTGTGAGATCATGACCTGAGCTGAAGTTGGACACCTAACCAACTGAGCCCCCCAGGGGCCCCTCTCAAGTGCTCTTTCTGCATCAATTTATATGACCGTGTGACTTTTTTCTTTATTAGCCTGCTAATATGCTGGATGACATTCATTGGTTTTTAAATATGAAACCAGTCTTGGATGGGTGGAATAAATCTCACTCGGTGCTGGTACACAATTCTTTATATTTCTAAAGTCTATCTGTTAATATTTTGATAAGAACTCTTGTGTCTGTATTCATTTGGAGACATGGTCTGTAATTTCCTTTGTGTTTGTACTAGCTTTGGTTTTGGTATCAGGGTAATATTGGCCTCATAAAATGGATAAAGAAGTATTTCTCCTTCTTCCACATTCTGGAAGAGATTGCATAAAGCTGGTGCTGATTCTTTAAATAGTTGGTAGAAGCCTCATGCAGAACCTTCTGAGCCTGGAGGTCTCCTTTTTCTAGAGTTTAAAATGACAAAATCAGGGGTGCCTCGGTGGCTAAGTCAGTTGAGCATCCGGCTTCGGCTCAGGTCATGATCTCATGGTTCGTGTGTTCGAGCCCCACGTCAGGCTCTGTGCTGACAGCTCAGAGCCTGCAGCCTGTCTTTGGATTCTGTGTCTCCCTCTCTCTCTGGCCCTCCCCTGCTCACACACTCTCTTTCTCTCTCAAAAAATTAGAAGAAAACATTTTAAAAAGTTTTAAATTACAAAATCTGAGGCACCTGGTTAAGCGGCAGACTTCGGCTCAGGTCATGATCTCACGGTTTGTGGGCTCGAGCCCCGTGTTGGGCTCTGTGCTGACGGCTAGCTCGGAGCCTGGAGCCTGCTTCCGGTTCTGTGTCTCCCTCTCTCTGCTCGCCTCTGCTCCCACCTGCTCACGCTCTGTCTCTTTCTCTCTCTCAAAAAATAAGCATTAAAAAAAAAGAGTCTTCGTTGTAAGTTAAGACTCTTTCCAGTTTGCCCTTCTATAAACAATGTGGCCGCAGGTAGCTCTGTAGCTAATCCTGTGCACATGGGTGTGACTATTTCATTAGGAACAGGTAGAGAAAGTGGAACCGCTAGGGTACCAGGGATGCACATTCAAAGCTTTGATCTGTGTTGCCAAACTCTCCTCGCAGAAGATCTGTACTAATTTATAATCCGGCCTTCACCTGGCCCTGCAGTTGGTCCCTAGCGTGGCTCAACATTACCTGAAATTGGATACAAATGTGTGCAGGGGTGTGTTTCCTGAGGAGAGGATCTGGGATTCACTCTTCAGTGGAGTGAGTGAGTCCTTGCTGTGTGTGTGAGTGCGTGAGAGGGAGAGAGAGAGAGAGTGTGTGTGTGTGTGTTCCCATTAGAATTGAGATTGATGCCAGATATGTTCAGTTTGTTTTATTTTTATTTTTTTTATTATTAAAAAATTTTTAATGGTTTATTTATTTTTGAGACAGACAGCGAGTGGGGGAGGGGCAGAGAGAGGGAGACATAGAATCAGACGCAGGCTCCAGGCTCTGAGCTGTCAGCGCAGAGCCCGATGCAGGGCTCGAACCCACGAACCATGAGATCACGACCTGAGGTGAAGTCAGACGCTTAACCGACTGAGCTCCCCAGGCGCCCTGTATTGTCTTCTGAACATATCAAACATTCCGTCTTTTGAACATGAGTCCACTTCTGTTGAATCTTTTCAGCAGCCACTGACACTGCCATCCTTGTACAGAGGAGGCGACAGAAGCACAGAGAGGTTAAGTAGCACGGTCAAGGTCACATAGGTAAAGTGTGAATAGGCCATTTGACTCCAAAATGATGCTGTTAATGCCACAGAGCGCTGCTTCCCAGTGACTGGAAAACTGCTGTTCACCAAGTGACAGCGGCAGTAAAGCCACAGCTTGGGAAGGGGCCTGGAGCAGGCCTGAAGGTGCGTCAGAGCAGTGTCCTGATTCTTTCTCCCTGCCCGGGTCGCCAGTCATCCCTGTCTGCAGGAGCCATTGCTGGCACTGCTGTCGGGATCCTGGCTATCACTGCCCTGTCCACAGGGCGGGGCTGTTTCCTCTACATCAGAAATGCCAGCCAGTCAAGCTGGGAATGGGGTAGGGGGTGTGGCCTGCAGGGGGGCGTGCCTGGCGGAAGTGTCGCTGACCGTGGTGCTGAGCTGTGTCTGTGGCAACTGGGAAACTCCGGGGTTGGGACATTAACCAAGAATGGATGCAGGATGTGGGCAGGGCCTGTGAAGATGGCAAGGCCTGGAGGCACACCAGAATGAGGGATTTGGGGTTTCAGATTCTCGAGGGAAAAAGCAGAGGACCCCAGCCGGGAGGCAGCAACAGCCACCTTTGAGGAGGAGCCCCTTGCAGAGTCCTGTTTGGGTGAGTGACTTCATAAACTGATGCCCAGGGCAGCAGTGGGGGCTGGGAACGAAGCTAGTATCGGGAGCCTGGGTCTCTGCTCCCAGCTTTGCCGCTAGTGGTGATCATGGATGACACTGGAGCCAAGAACTC
>NC_043715.1:47780934-47782034 GCF_006229205.1 Suricata suricatta
TATATATATAATCTCACAACTTCTTTATGAATTCATCTACCAAAGAACACTAGGGTCCTTCCATACCTTGGCCATTGAAAATTGTGCATATGAGGTGCATGTGTCTTTTCAAATTAATGTTCTTATTTGTTTGTGCAAACACCCTATAGTGGAAGTAATAGATCATATGGTATCTCTATTTTTAATATTTGAGGAAATCTCTATGCTGTTTTCCACAGCGATGGCTTCAATTTAAATTCCCACCAGCAGCGCACAGGGTTCCTTTTCTTCATATCTGCCCAGCGCTTGTTATTTCTTGTCTTCTCACTGCTACCATTCTGAGAGAGAGATGGTGATACCTTGTGGTGGTTTGGTTTGCATTCTTCTGATAGTGACTGACGCTGAGTATCTTTTCACATATTTGTGAGGATCTGCATGTTTTCTTTGGAAAAATAGATACTCCGGTCTTCTGCTCATTTTTAATCAGACTGTTCTTTCTGGGGAATTGAGTTTTGAACGTTCTTTATTTTTTTTTTTTTTGATATTAACCCTTTATTAATATATCATTTGCAGATATCTTCTCTCATTCAGTAGGTTGCCTTTTTGTTTTGTTTATGGTTTCTTTCACTATGAAAAATCTTTTTTAATTTTCTCACAGTTCGTGGGTTCGAGCCCCGCGTCGGGCTCTGTGCTGACAGCTCGGAGCCTGGAGCCTGCTTCAGATTCTGTGTCTCCCTCTCTCTGACCCTCCCCTGCTCGCACTGTCTCTCTCTGTCCCCCTCTGCCGCTTAACCAACTGAGCCCCCCAGGCGCCCCTCTCTGGTTCACTTTTATTTTTTTCATATAACTGTCCAGTTCTTCCAGCACCATTTTTTTTTTCACCAGCAAATTTGGATTCATTAGAGAATAGCACAAAACTACTATTTGGGACAAGCAAGCTGTGGTATAAACAACTGTCTAGTCTAACAAAGGAGGGGAACATTACCTTACCGAGGAGAAGCTTGGGAGGGCCGACACTATTTTTTGAAGAGACTGCCTTTCCCTATTGTGTATTTTTGCCTCCTTTATCATACACTAATCGACCATATAAGCACGGGTTTATCTGGGGTCTCTATTCTGTT
>NC_043715.1:47782134-47783681 GCF_006229205.1 Suricata suricatta
GCTGGGACACTTGCCCACACTCTGGAGCCAAACACTGAGCCAGATCAGAACACAAACGGGCACCCTCGATTCAGCCCCCTGGGCAGATCACTGCGCGGCTGTGGTTTCAGGGGCTATGTCCTCCAGTGGCCTCATCCTAACCCTAGCCATGGTTCTTTGCCCTCAGGTGGCCAGCCTCCGAGGCCTCAGGAAAGAACAGAATCAGGGCCCATGTCAACCCCAAAACGATTCTGCAAGCAGCCCGGAGGTCCCCCATGCTACGTCCAAGGCAATGACGGGGCTACAGAAGGGGGCACAGAACCCCATCCCCCCACAGCGCCCACACACCTGGCCAGCCCCCTGGTCCAAACACTCCCCCTGACACGCACCCTGAGCCTCTCCCTCAACTCAGCCCTCTGGGAGGAACAGAGCCCTGCTGTTGCTTCTGACCCTGTCTCCTCCCAGGACCTCTCCGGATCTAACCTGGGGCTCTGATCACAGGGTCCCCCATCTCAGCTCTGAAGAAAGACCGGACCAGAGACTCCTGACTGGCACCAAGTACATCAGGGAGGAAGGCGGAGGATCACCATGCCCGTTCCCTGTCTGGGCTGGGGCGAGCTCTAGAAAAGGATCTCAACCAAGCAAGAGCCTGAGTCACACATTCAGCCACCCCTGGACCCAGACCCGAAGCCAGACCCTCACTCTCTCATGCGCCCGCAACTCTCCTGTGGGGGAGATCACCGCACCTCTCACGGCTCGGCCCCTGCCACCCCCAGGATCTGAACCCTAACCCTACCTGTGCTCCACTCACTCTAGGGGCGTCCATCGGGCAGGTGTGAAGACAAGTGACTTGGGACACTCAAGAGGCACGAAATCTCCGAGCAAAACGTCCTTATGGTCACCGTGACATTCCCACACGAGCCTTGGGCCTCCAAAAGGACAGCCTAGACCCAAACCTCCGCCTGGCCCGCCTGGCCCGCAGAGTTAGCCGGCCCCCGAAGCCGGCCCCTCAGGCTCACCAGAGCCCGATCAAGCTCCCTCTGCTCAGCCCTCGGCGAAGGGCCCTGCCCTGCTGTTGGTTCATCCCCTGTCCCCTCCCGTGACCTAAACCTAACCGGGGCCATGGCTCTGGCCTCCGGGGGGAAATGGCTGGGGGGCGCCACCACCCACTGTGGGCCAAGACCCACACTGGTGCTGTGGTGGCCACATGAGATTTCTTCAGGGAGGAAGCCACAACTTCGGCGTGACCCGTCAAGGGCCTGGACGGTTCCTGCAGAAGCGGACCGTGAGCCCAAACCTCGACTTCCAAGAGACGCTCAGCCAGACGCTGGAGCCAAACACGAAGCCTGACCAGAACACTGACTGACAGACACCCTCAACTCAGCCCTCAGGGCACACCCCTGCCCAACTGTCCTTTTGGAGGCTCTGTCATTCGTCAGCTTGATCTAGCCCTAACCGTGGTGATGGCTCTGGGGGGGGGCGGGGTGGACTCAGCAAGGAATAGCATCAGGCCAATGCCCAGCACAGAATGAATGATCCCGTGAGAAGACAGGAAGTTCCCCGTGCCA
>NC_043715.1:47783781-47785329 GCF_006229205.1 Suricata suricatta
GCTGGGACACTTGCCCACACTCTGGAGCCAAACACTGAGCCAGATCAGAACACAAACGGGCACCCTCGATTCAGCCCCCTGGGCAGATCACTGCGCGGCTGTGGTTTCAGGGGCTATGTCCTCCAGCGGCCTCATCCTAACCCTAGCCATGGTTCTTTGCCCTCAGGTGGCCAGCCTCCGAGGCCTCAGGAAAGAACAGAATCGGGGCCCATGTCAACCCCAAAACGATTCTGCAGGCAGCCCGGAGGTCCCCCATGCCACGTCCAAGGCAATGACGGGGCTACAGAGGGGGCACAGAACCCCATCCCCCCACAGCGCCCACACACCTGGCCAGCCCCCTGGTCCAAACACTCCCCCTGACACGCACCCTGACCCTCTCCCTCAACTCAGCCCTCTGGGAGGAACAGAGCCCTGCTGTTGCTTCTGACCCTGTCTCCTCCCAGGACCTCTCCGGATCTAACCTGGGGCTCTGATCACAGGGT
Source organism: Suricata suricatta (assembly GCF_006229205.1). Classification (NCBI taxonomy): domain Eukaryota; kingdom Metazoa; phylum Chordata; class Mammalia; order Carnivora; family Herpestidae; genus Suricata; species Suricata suricatta. The sequence continues at coordinate 47,784,264 of NC_043715.1, forward strand.
CCCCCATCTCAGCTCTGAAGAAAGACCGGACCAGAGACTCCTGACTGGCACCAAGTACATCAGGGAGGAAGGCGGAGGATCACCATGCCCGTTCCCTGTCTGGGCTGGGGCGAGCTCTAGAAAAGGATCTCAACCAAGCAAGAGCCTGAGTCACACATTCAGCCGACCCCTGGACCCAGACCCGAAGCCAGACCCTCACTCTCTCATGCGCCCACAACTCTCCTGTGGGGGAGATCACCGCACCTCTCACGGCTCGGCCCCTGCCACCCCCAGGATCTGAACCCTAACCCTACCTGTGCTCCACTCACTCTAGGGGCGTCCATCGGGCAGGTGTGAAGACAAGTGACTTGGGACACTCAAGAGGCACGAAATCTCCGAGCAAAACGTCCTTATGGTCACCGTGACATTCCCACACGAGCCTTGGGCCTCCAAAAGGACAGCCTAGACCCAAACCTCCGCCTGGCCCGCCTGGCCCGCAGAGTTAGCCGGCCCCCGAAGCCGGCCCCTCAGGCTCACCAGAGCCCGATCAAGCTCCCTCTGCTCAGCCCTCGGCGAAGGGCCCTGCCCTGCTGTCGGTTCATCCCCTGTCCCCTCCTGTGACCTAACCTAATGGGGGCCATGGCTCTGGCCTCCGGGGGGAAATAGCTGGGGGGGGCGCCACCACCCACTGTGGGCCAAGACCCACACTGGCGCTGTGGTGGCCACATGAGATTTCTTCAGGGAGGAAGCCACAACTTCGGCGTGACCCGTCAAGGGCCTGGACGGTTCCTGCAGAAGCAGACCGTGAGCCCAAACCTCGACTTCCAAGAGACGCTCAGCCAGACGCTGGAGCCAAACACGAAGCCTGACCAGAACACTGACTGACATACACCCTCAACTCAGCCCTCAGGGCACACCCCTGCCCAACTGTCCTTTTGGAGGCTCTGTCATTCGTCAGCTTGATCTAGCCCTAACCGTGGTGATGGCTCTGGGGGGGGGCGGGGTGGACTCAGCAAGGAATAGCATCAGGCCAATGCCCAGCACAGAATGAATGATCCCGTGAGAAGACAGGAAGTTCCCCGTGCCA
>NC_043715.1:47785429-47789005 GCF_006229205.1 Suricata suricatta
TCTTCACCAATCTGGGCATTCTCAGCCTTGGGACAAGAGCACCACCTGATCAAGCACTGGAGCACTCCCGAATCTGCGGCTGCACCACTATCTCTTCCTACTTCGCGACCCCCCTGAAGCGCCACATGCTCAGGTCCTAGAGGGTCGCCCACCCACATTCCCAGCCCCACCTTCCTGCCTACACCCTGCGCATGCGCGCACGGGGCCTCCAGCGCCGCCCCGCCCCTCGTCCCCGAACTGGGCGTCCACGGGCTCGCGGCCCAGACCGGGCCTGTCCCGGCTTCAGTGTCCGGCACGGCTCTGCAGCGGGACGAAGTCGGGTTAAGCAACCCTCTGCGCAGACCTGCAGACGACAGACTCGGGTTCAGTTAGTTCGGCTCCCTCCTCTACTCGGCATTTGCAGGGCCACTCGGCTGACCTCCGAGCACGGGTGCGTGGCGACACCTGGCACCCGCGAGCCGGACAACCGCTGCGTTTCTGGCCAAACCTGGAAGTGCGTTTGGGCTCGGCGAGCCGGGACTACAATTCCCAGAAGCCCTAGCGGCACGGGCGGTGATGAGGCGGAGCTCGAGCTCCTCCCGGAGGCGAGTGTGGGAATTACCGCCAGACGCGTCAGGTTGGGGTACCAGCTGGGGACCGAGACTGTGTGTGTCTGAGTTTCTGAGTGGCGCCGAGACGCGGAGCGGGACCCGCAGGGCCAGGTCACGGCTCCGATACATGGGCAGTGGCGGGCTTAGAAAAAGCTGGCCTGGCACTGTCTGAACGCCCAGGAGAGGCCGTAGAAACGGACTCCACATGACACGCCCGGGACCTACTTGGCGCGCACTGTCTCCCTTTTGGTCCTCAAGCCCAAAGTTGGTGGCTACAAACCCGTCACACAGTCCAGGGAGCTCCTGTTTAGTCCTTCAAGAATCTGCTTTGCTGATTTGTTTTTGTAGTTCATTACAGTAAAATAGCAAAAATCCTTTTGGGATTTGGTTGTTGTTGTTGTTGTTTTTATGTTTTTTATTAATTTTTGAGAGACAGAGACAGCGCGAGCAGGGGAGGACCAGAGAGAGAGGGAGACACAGAATCCGAAGCAGGCTCCAGGCTCTGAGCTGTCAGCACAGAGCCCGACACGGGGCTCGAACCCACGGACCGTGAGATCATGACCTGAGCTGAAGTCGGAAACCGGCCGCTTAACCGACTGAGACACCCAGGCGCCCCTTTTGTTTTTTAAATTGAGCTCTTTCTCTGCCCAGGAGACTTTAAGGATCTGTACTCTACCCTTCCTCTTCTGTTTTGCCCTTCATCTCCTGGCCATTTTCCTTTCAGCTCCAGCCACGCTGGCCATTCCATCTTCACCAGCAGCTCTAGCAGGCTCCACCTCAGGACCTTTGCATGTGCTGTTTATGCTGGCTGGCAGGCTCTTCCTTTGCGGATTCCACTGGATTCTTGCCATCTGGTCTTTATTCTCCTCCAGATGCATCCCCTACTAACCATTGTAAACTTAACGAAGAGACCTTTCATTCCCCACGTACTCCCTGCCTCCCTTCTCATCATTCTTGTTCTCTAGAGAACTTTTCACTTATTTATATACATATTTTTGTATATTTATATTTTATATATTATATATAAATTTTTATATATTTATATATAGTGTATATATGTGTGTGTGTATATATATATATATATATACACACACACACACACTAGACTGTCAACTCCATAAGGTTAAGAATTTGTATCCACCCTGATTAGTGTTACACTCTCAGCATCCTAAGGTACTTGCCATATAATAGATGCTCAATAAACATTTGATTTAATTTGAATAAAGGCTCCTGGCCCTTTGTTAAATGCCTTATCATCTCATTAACTGGCACAGTCACCCTGTGAGAGAACAGTGATGTTTAATTCCACCCCACCAGGAAGAAAACTGACATTTGGAAATTGTCTTAAATTTCTTATAATTGGTTATTGTGGTTGATTTTTTTAATACGTACGTTGGGGGCACCAGGCTGGCTCGGTTGGAAGAGCATGTGACTCTTAATCTTGGGGTTGTAGGTTCGAGCCCCACGTTGGGACAGATTACTTAAATAAAGTTTGGGGTCACCGGAGTGGCTCTGTTAAGGGTCTGGCTTTTGATTTCCACTCAGGCGATGATCTAATGGTTCATGAGATTGAGCCTCATGTGGGCTCACATGGAGCCTGCTTGGGATTCTCTCTCTGCTCCCCCGTGCTTGCTCGCTCTCAAAATAAATAAACACTAAAATTCTTAAAAAACTTTGAAAACTAAATACTTATTTTGGATCTGGCTATCCAAGTGAAATGTTAGGAATTCTTACAGAATTTCATTTGATCCTCTTGGCTTTTCTGGTGAGACAATCAGCTATCGATAATTATTTCATCTCTTCCTTACCAGTATTTCTAACCATATATTTCCTTGCATGTTGGATTGTGTTGACTACCGTTTTCACAACAACATCAGTAGAAGTGACATTCTTGTCACTTTTTAACGGGCATGCCTCTAATATTTGAGGGTTATATATGTTGGGCTTTTAATGGAAGTGGGTAGCTTATTGATTTAACTTTTTTTATTTTTTAATGTGTTTTACTTATTTTTGAGAGACAGAGAAAAGTGAGGGAGACACAGAATCTGAAGCAGGCTCCAGGCTCTGAGCTAGCTGTCAGCACAGAGCCCGACGCGGGGCTCGAACCCATGAACTGTGAGACCATGACCTGGGCCAAAGCTAGCGCTTGACTGACTGAGCCGCCCAGGTGCCCCTGATTTAACTTTTTAAAAAATGTTTATCTATTTGAGAGAGAGAGAGGGAGAGAACCAGTAGGGGAGAAGCAGAGAGAGAGGGGGTCAGAGGATCTGAAGCGGGCTCTGTGCTGACAGCAGAAAGCCCGATGCGGGGCTTGAACTCACAAACTGTGACAGCATGACCCCAGCCAGAGTCTGATGCTTAACCGACTGAGCCGCCCAGGCGCCCCACTAACTTTATATTGCACAAACCTCAGACCCAAAAGCAGAGACACTAGCTACATGGCACCGCCCACCACTGACCATCATGCTACTTAATACTCCCCTCAACCTTTTCTCACGCATGGCCCCACCTCTGCTTTCCACTCTCCCCCGCCCCCAGTGGTTTTGAAACAAATCCTACACATCATTTCACCTGTGTTTCAGTATGTGTCCAAAAGATCCTGACTGTATTAAAAACAAAACTTCAGTTAAAAATAGATATGAGTCATAACCATTAGGTACAGAGAATGCGAAATTACTATTATTGGCAGATACTATGACAAACCACAAGACCCAAGAGAATTAACTGAAAGAAATTAACATCAAGCAGAGGCTAGAAAGGCATCAAATGTGAAGCAAATAGTAAGCGTTTATGTACCACCCTGTGCCAGGCACTGCCATAAGGTCCTTATCAATGTTTTAGTCCTCACAGCAATTCATACCAGGTCGGACTGTTACTTCCATTTCACAGAAGATGAAATTGAGGCCCAGAAATGGTAAGTAACTCACCCTGGATTGTATGGTCAGGGCAGAGCTGCGACCGAATCCAAGAAGTCTAACGCTAGGGT
>NC_043715.1:47789105-47790236 GCF_006229205.1 Suricata suricatta
CTGGCCCACCACAGACGTCACGGTGAACATGAGGCTTTGTCGCTGAGCGATCCTATGCCCGTCAAGTGCCCTACATTACCTGCGTGGTGGACCCCCGTAGGGCCAGAGGCATGGCTAGGGTTAGGGTTTGGTTCCCGGCGGTGGCACCGGTCGACCCACGAGAAGGGCGGTGAAATCCCCTGCGGCAGAGTTGAGGGTGCGCGTGAGGGTTTGGGCTCGGGGGTTGAGCGGGTATGTGGGACAGGCTTACGCTTTAGCTCCGGATCCCTTTCTAGAGCTGCGTCCCGGACCTGATAAAAGTCACTGTGATCTTCTGCCTTCCTTCCTGAGGAGTTTGGTGCCGGTCACAGGTCTCCAGTCTGTTCTTTCTTCTGAGGTAGGACAAGGGGCCCCTCAAGTCAGAGCCACGGTTAGGGTAGGGGTAGGTAGTTCCCGGGAGGAGACCTGGTCAGAAACATCATCAGGGCCGTGTTTCCCCTGGTGGGCCCAGTTGAGGGTGAGGGTCCGGGTGCGTGTCAAGCTGAGGGTTGAGCTAGGCGGGGCAGCCGGCTGGGTGTGTGTATAGGATCTGAAGTCGGATGCTTAAATAGATGCAAAGCAATCTATTGCAAAACAATATGGGAATTGCAAAGCAACCTCACATGTAATACCCATTTAACATATTTATTTTTGAGAGGCAGAGAGAGATAGAACACGAGTTAGGGAGGGGCAGAGGGAGAGGGAGACACAGAATCCTCAGCAGGCTCCAGGATTCTGAGCCCTCCAGGCACAGAGCCCCCTGCGGAGCTGAAACCCACAAACCTGAAACCCACGAACCATGCCTGAGATCATGACCTGAGCAAAGCAATCTCACATGCAATACCCATTTAACTTACATTTATTTCTACAATTCCCATCAAAATACCACCAGCAGTTTTCATAAAGCTAGAGCAAACAATCCTAAAACTTGTATAGAACCACACAGTTCCTGAATAGCTAAAAGAACCTTGAAAAAGAAAGGCAGAGCTGGACACATCACCGTGTGCGGGGGACCAGCTCACGCACCAGAGTCTAAGGGTCCCTGAGTAGGGGGTTGGTGTCGGCAAAATATCTACAAGAAAGAACACAGACAACATGAATGGTGGAAGAGAC
>NC_043715.1:47790336-47791643 GCF_006229205.1 Suricata suricatta
GTGGGTTCGAGCCCCACATCAGGCTCTGTGCTGACAGCTAGCTCAGAGCCTGGAGGCTGTCTTCCGGTTCTGTGTTTCCTTCTGTCTCTCTGCCCCTCCCCCTTTCATGCTCTGTCTCTCTTTGTATCAAAATAAATAAAACATTAAAAAAAAAGTTAAAAAAAAAAGAAAAAAAACATCTATTCATGTCTTCTGCCCATTTGTTAATTGGATGGATGGATGGATCTCTCTCTCTCTCTCTCTCTCTCTCTCTCTCTCTCTCTCTCTCTCACTGTGTTGTATAGGTTCTTTATATATTTTGGATACTAACCCTTTATCAGTTATGTTATTTACAGATACCCTCTCCTATTCCATAGGTTGCCTTTTACTTTAGTTTACTGTTTCCTTTGCTGTGCACAAGACTTTTATTTTGATGAAATCCCAATCGATCAGTTTTGCTTTTCTCTCCTTCCCTTGCTTCCTGAGAAATATCTAGAAAGAACTTGCTATGGCCCATGTCAGAGAGGTTACTGCCTGTGGTCTCCTCGAGGATTTCTCTAGTTTCAAGTCTCACACTTACTTTTGTAACCCCTTTAAATTTATCGTGAAGGAAATCACAACGTGATCCAGTTTTTCTTTCGCATGTTGCTTTTAAGTTTTCCCAGCATTGTTTGTTGAAGACACTTTCTTTTTCCCATTGGATGTTCTCATCTATTTGATCAAAGATTAGTTCACCATAGTTGTGAATTAATTTATGGGTTTTCTTTTCTGTCCTGTAGATGTATATGTCTATGTTTGTGCCAGTGCCATATGGCTTTGATCACTAGAGCTTTGTAATATAACTTGAACTACTGAATTCAAGTCCCTGGATAACTTGAAGGGTAGTACTGAAGTACTGAAGCACACAGTTGTTGGGGCCCATCCAGCCAGCAGTGCTGTGTGGCCTATTGGGACCCTGCTTCCCCTACTTGAAAATGTGTGCACTTGACTGCTTGACCTAAATGGATCAGAGACTGGGGTTAGTTCTCCTATTAATCATACCTGTTGGTGATTGTGGTTTCAGTAATTGGGCAGATTTTCTGATTGAAACTTCCTCCCTAGTTAGAGGCACCTTACTCACAGACTATTGTTTAAACCTTTAGAGAAAAATAGCCTTGTCATAAGCTTCGGTTAGTATTACACTATATATGCAAAATAAGACCCCCGCTGATGTATTTTTAGTGATAAATTGTGTTTTTTGACCTTCTGTATTGTACTTCATTCCTGTCTTTAATTTTCTGTTCTCTCTTCCGTAAAAACAATGATCCGTTCTGAAACATGTGATTCCT
>NC_043715.1:47791743-47793162 GCF_006229205.1 Suricata suricatta
TTCCCTCTCTGCCCCTCCCTCTCTCATGCTCTGTCTCTCTCTGTGTCAAAAGTAAAGAAAAACATTAAAAAAATTTAAAAAACCATAGTAGTGTGCCAATAGAAATTAAGAACTATATTTTTCTTTTTCATTAATCTTTTTAATTGGCATCCAAGTTATTTAGCATGGAGTGCAACAATGATTTCAAGTGTAGATTCCTTAATGCTCCTTCCCCATTTAGCCCGTCCCCCCTCTTATAGCCCCTCCAGGTACCCTCTGTTTGTTCTCCATATTTAAGGGTCTTTTCACTTGCTAGTGGTTTACCGATTTTGTTAATCCTTTCAAAGAAGCAGCTTCTGGCTTCATTGATCTGTTGTACTGTGGCATTTTTGTTTTTTGGTTTAAGTTTGGTTTCATTTGGTTTGGCTCGTTTTGATTAAAGAGCACTGAGTTCTGCTCTAATCTTTATTTTCTGTCTTCTGTGCTTTGGGGTTTTATTTTCATTCTTTTTGCAGCTCTTTGAGGTGTAAGGGTAGGTTGTGTGTCTGAGACTTCTCTTCTTCCTCCCTTAGGAAGGCCTGGATTGTTAGATACTTCTGTCTTATGACTGCTTTTGCTGTGTCCCAGAGGTTTTGGGCTGTTGTGTTGTCACGTTCATTGGCTTTCATGTAGTATTTAATTTCCTCCTTAACTGTGTGGTTGGCCCCTTCATTCTTTAGTAGGATGTTCTGTAGTCTCCAACTGTTGATATCTTTGCTCTTTTCTCCCCAGAGGTTGAATTTGAGTTTCATAGGGTTGTGTTCTGAAATTATGCACGGTATGATTTCAATCTTTTTGTACTTGCTGAGGGCTGACTTGTGTCCCAGGACGCGGTCTGTGCTGGAGAGTGTTCCCTGTGCACTGGGGACGAACGTGCATGGCACTGCTTTAGGATGAAATGGTCTAAATATATGTGTTTAGTCCATCTGATCCAGGGTGTCATACAAAGTCATATCGCTGCTATATAATGATTGCCACTTCAGATAGCTGTGAAATTAGGTGATTAACTAGTTGTTACTTAACCTTCTAATTTCTGTATAAGTCTAATTACATGAAATAGAAGTTGGTGTTTTGATTTTTTACTTGCTTTTCTGTTTGGAATGTCATTGTAACTACTGTATTGTAAATGATGGAAAATAATTGCATATGTTACAAAAATTAAATTGTGTTATATTCAAAAGAAAAAAAAAGTCATTGCATTCCTGGTTGATGTTCTCTTCAGAGGATCCATCCATTGCTCGGAGTTAGGTGTTGAAGTCCCCTACTATGATAGCTATATTTAGCAATGAGGTTCTTTATGTTTGCTAGGTATTGATTTATATATTTTGGTGCCCTCACATTTGGAGCATAAGTACTTGCAAGTGTTATGTCATCTTGGTAGATAGACCCCTTAATGATGAT
>NC_043715.1:47793262-47808452 GCF_006229205.1 Suricata suricatta
CTTGTGCACAGCAAAGGAAACAGTAAACTAAAGTAAAAGGCAACCTATGGAATAGGAGAGGGTATCTGTAAATAACATAACTGATAAAGGGTTAGTATCCAAAATATATAAAGAACCTATACAACACAGAGAGAGAGAGAGAGAGAGAGAGAGAGAGAGAGAGAGATCCATCCATCCATCCAATTAACAAATGGGCAGAAGATATGAATAGATGTTTTTTTTCTTTTTTTTTAACTTTTTTTTTAATGTTTTATTTATTTTGATACAAAGAGAGACAGAGCATGAAAGGGGGAGGGGCAGAGAGACAGAAGGAAACACAGAACCGGAAGACAGGCTCCAGGCTCTGAGCTAGCTGTCAGCACAGAGCCTGATGTGGGGCTCGAACCCACAAACATGAGATCTGACCTGAGTGGAAGTCGGAGGCTTAACCGACTGAGCCACGCAGGCGCCCCGTGAATAGATGTTTTTAAAGAAGACATACGGATGACCAACAGACACATAAAAAGATCCTCAACATCACTGGTCATCAGGGAAATGTCGGGGTGCCTGGGTGGCTCAGTTAAGCATCCGACTTCACAGCTCGGGTCATGATCTCACGGTTCGTGGGCTTGAGCTCCGCATTGGGCTCTGTGCCTGGAGCCTGCTGAGGATTCTGTGTCTCCCTCTCTCTCTGCCCCTCCCCAACTCGTGTTCTATCTCTCTCTGTCTCTCAAAAATAAATGTAAGTTAAAAAAACAGAAATGCAAACTGTGACTACAACGAGGCATCACTTCAGGCCCGTCAGCATGCATAAAAGGAGCAAGAGAAGGAACACCAAGGTGTTTGAGGAAGGTGTGGAGAAAGGGTCATTCTTTTTGCACTGTTGACGGGAACACAACCTGTTTCAGCCACTCTGGAAGATGATTCGGAGGTTCCTCAAAAAGTTACAAACAGCCTTATCACAACTGTGCTCGATATTTACCCAAGGAATACAAAATATGTTAATCCAAAGGGCTACATGCCCTCTGACGTTTAGAGAAACACGATGTACAATAGCCAAATTACAGAAACAGCCGAAATGTCATTCAACACGAAGAGGTGCTATCTATCCACAATGAATATTACTCAGCCAAAATAAGAATGAAATCTTGCCGTTTGCAGTGACATGGATGGACCTAGAGAATGTAATGCGAAGAAATTCGAGAAAGAAAGAAAAAGAAGACAGAAAAGTCATCGGCCTGAGCTGAAGTCCATGCTTAACCGTCGGAACCACCGCGGCGCCGCTCCAGCGGATATGATTTTAAAAGGACGTCGGCGAAGTTGCATGTGTTTCTCCAGGCTTCGGGAGTGCCGTGGCAACACGTGCAGGGACAGGTACGGGGGGAAGGACACAGGGGGAGTCCTGAGGGACTCTAGCTGGAGGGGAGGGATCTGAGAGTCCCTGCTGCCACAGGGCCTCCGTGACGTCCCCCAGGAGGGTCCAGTACAGTTCCTACGGTGAGCGTCCATGTGCAACGTCCACGGTTGGGTCAACATGGTCCTAGAAATGGTCTGGAAACGTGTAGGTCTGTGCTCACCTTCCTTACCCACGCTGGGCAGAGTCATCCCTTACTCAGTGTGCAAAGGGGGGTGGATTGCTGGTATCAGCATTTCAGGCGTCAGATTTATGACGGCAAGGTGCACCTGTCAACCAGTAAGTGAAGGATACGCAAAGGGTTATTGTGCTCCCTTCACCTACACAAATGTGTCCCACACCTGGCAGACACAAAGGGCACCAGGCAAAGCGTCCAGGGAATTACTTCCTCTCAGTGCCAAGACCTGCGTGTGTATCATTATGATGCCAAGCATCTAACACGAGACAAAACAATACACTCTTGAATGCTAAGCTTTTGACGACTCGGGTTCCACTGACCCAACAGAGGAGAAGTCAGGGTGAGAGGGCACACATGGAGGTGGTGACGGGCGTCAGACGCCCCAGGAATAGGGATTCAAGGGCTCTGGCCCTTGTTCTTGTGACAGGCCCAGGCCAGGGGACCCCTGAGAAGCGCACGGAGCTTTCCCCATCCCATGCTGGGGCAAACTCACAGACCAGCAGAACACAGAGCATGCTCACAACCAAGTCAGTGGTCCTGGGACTCGTCCAGGAGCTGGTCCTCTGGGAACCTCCACAACCAGCATAACCGAGAACTCGGGTTTTTGTTGGAAGGGGACAGAGAGTTCCTAAAATGCTCTGATACAACTGCAAGGGACGGCCACTTGTAGGTACTGTCATTCCAGAGCATTCCCCCAGCCTGACCCAGACCATGGCTCCATCTCGCTGGCTTGTATCCAGCTCTGCCCCTGTGTGTGCCCTGCACCACCACCACCATGTCCTTCACCCCCTCACCAAGTTCAGGGGTGCATCCAGGGAAGTGTCTGTGGCAACGGAGAGCAGTGAGTGGATCCTAATCCAAGGGGAAGCATCTCGGCATCCAACGGCCGCTCAGCCCCTGGGGATGGAGATGCAGCACAAAGTAGGACCATCCTCCCCTTCTGTCCAGGCACAAACAGGGAATCAGAGAATCACACTGTGGCTTTAAATCTGGCAACTCTCCCCTCACAATAAATAAGTCTTTTAAGTTAAGCAAGAAAAGATTCCCAAGGTTAAATCCTGTCATCAGCACATCCTTGCCATGTGACCTTGGGCAAGTCAGCTCACGTTCCACTGCCTTAGTTTTCCTATCCTTAAAATGGTGATAAGAATATTACATGCTCAGCTGTCCAACCAGACCCAGGGACCATGAAGATGGGATGAGTTACAGCACAGAGAGCACTTAGAAGAGGGTCAGGCATGTAATTCCTGCTCCTCACGGCTAAGAAGGGACCACATAAAGTCACATGGAAAGACATTTCTAGGAAAACGTGGGTGTCCTGCTCAGAAGGTCCAGCCAATGAAATGACAAGGGTCTGGGGCAAAGAGACCTGCATTCACCTGGGGGCCTTCAAGACACAGGTGCATCTCCTTCCCCTTCCCAACTCAGCTTGTTAACGTTTCCACTTTGGAAAATTCGGGAAACAGAAGACCATCCCTTACAGAGCTTTGTTCCTGCGTCCTGACGTCCCCAGAGAATGAGGGAAGCGGGAGAGGATGGAGACTGGAGATTAAAGAGTTTCAGAGTTCAGAGTGGGCCTAGGTGCCCGTTCGAGGTTCTGCCAGCAAGCCCAACCCTGCCCACCAGCCCGTCCTGGGTGACCACAATGAGGGCGGGTGAAGGGAAGCCCACACCCGCTGGAGCCTGCCACAGCTCAGTCAAGAAGAAAAGCAGGTCAGACTGAACACCAGGTGGTCTGAGCCCTGGGGAGGTCCACCGGGAGATGCAAGAGCACCCAGCTTACCACGATGAAGGCAACGTGGATAATCATTCCAAGACGAGAGAGATCTTCAGTGAGCGATCAGAACCTCTGATGGAGAGCCTCCTCAGTGCAGGGGCGGGGCGCAGGAGGAGGGCAAACACCATGTTGCCCTTCCCCGAGGTCAGTGGTGGGCACCTCTAAGATGACCTCCAATATTCTCTCCCACTTTCTTTTTCTTTTTTTTCCTCATGTTTTTTATATATTATTGAGAGATAGAGACAGTATGAGCAGGGGAGGGTCAGAGAGAGAGAGAGAGGCATAGAATCTGAAGCAGACTCCAGGCTTTGAGCTAGCTGTCAGCACAGAGCCCGATGCGGGGCTCAAACTCACCAACCTTGAGATCATGACCTGAGCCGAAGCCACACGCTCAACTGACTGAGCGACCCAGGGGCCCCTCTCTCCCATTTTCATGGCTTTGTGGAATCTCTCTCCCGGGAGTGACTAATGGACAATGACAGCAGTAAGGAAACGTCCAAGAATCCCAAAACGAGGTGCTGACAGGTCTGCAGCTTCTGTCTCATACACACTCTGTGCTCACTGGCTCTCTGTCTCTTTAATCTCTCTGTCTCTCTCTCTCTCTAGTAAGCATAAGGCTGGACCTCCTGGGGAGGCCCTCAGGAACTGTAGGCCATGCAGAGAACCGAGGCAGTCTGCACTCACTGCCGGCCATGTACGTGCACCACCTTGGGAGGAAGTCCTGCGGCCCCAGGCCAGGTTCCAGGAGACGCAGCCCTGCTGACAGCTTGACGAGCACCTCAGGAGACACCCTACCCAGGACCACACGCCTACACTTGTTCGTGGATTTCTGGCCTCAGCAACTGGAAGGTAAACTGCCTGCTTTGAGCCCCTCAGAGAGAGAGCTCTTGGTTGCACAGTCACGGATTAGGGAGACCCCAATCCAGAAGCTCCCTGGAGCCAAGGCCCAGGCTCTGGGCAGTGTTGGCTGGCCCCCTTGCTGGGGCTTTCAGCTGGAGGAGGCAGCTGCTGCCTGAGGGCCTGGGGACAGGGAGAGGCCTGGTGTTGGTGACGGCCCTGCAGAGGGACAGTGGGGCTGTGTGTTCTGTGGGGGACAGAATCACCCTGCAGAAAGATCAGGGCCCAGAAGGACTGTGGTGGTGAAGGAGCTCGCAGCACGGTTCAGAGGAATGAGATACAAGGGCCACGGAGAGTCTGGGGATGCAGGGGACAGAGGGAGACTGAAGGGGACAGGGTGGAACCAGAGGAGGAGCAGGAAACAGAGAATCTGGATATGCAGGGGACTGAGGCGGACAGGGGAACAGGAGTTGCATAGAGTCTGAGGCCACAGAGGATGGAGGGGGTCAAAGGAGGACAGATCGGGGCAGTGTGGAACTGGAGGAGGAGCAGGAGCCACAGAGAGCTGGGGTACACAGGGGGATGGGAGGGGTGTAAGTGGGACTGAAGGCAACACAGTGGTTAGGAGGCGCATGGGGAGGAGCCAGAGGAGGAGCAGGAGCTGCAGAGTCTGGAGGTGGTGGGGGAGGGGGATACTGAGGGACGGAGGGGGAAGGAGAGGGAAGGACGGGGATGGCAGAGGGCAGGAGGGGAATACAAAGATACGGGGTGGAGGGCGGAAGGGGATACGGGAGGACGAAAGGGGGATGCAGGGGGAGGGAAGGGGAGGCAGCAGGACGCAGGGGGAGGGAAGGGGAGGCAGCAGGACGCAGGGGGACGGAAGGGGAGGCAGCAGGACGCAGGGGGACCAAAGAGGACGCAGGGGGACGAAGGAGAGGAAGGAAGACAGGGAGGAGCCAGAGCTGCAGCCTCAGAGTCCGAGGCCGCTGGGGGCCGCAGACGGGCACAAGGGGCCGCAGAGGGACAGAGAGGAGCCTCGGAAAGCCTCGGGGACAAAAGGCAATGGAATGGGAGGCAGAGGGATGAAGCAGGAAGGGGACAGCGAGTGACACAGGGGGACGGAAGGCGACTTAAGGGGTTGCAGGGATACGGGGAAGAGCTGGAGTAGGGGCCGCAAAGAGTCTGGGGACGCAGGCGGACCGGGAGGCACTGGGCCAGGCGCGGGCCTTCACCTTCCAAGAGCTGGAGCGGGAGAGGCCGCGCCTTCGCCCAAGCCCCCTCCGGCAGTCGGGTCAGCGGGGTGGATGGCAGCCGGCGGGCGGGATCGTGAGAGACGGACTTGCGTGGAATCACTGCCCGCCTTCCGGCCACCTGCCCTTGAGTACCGGCCCCGGCCTCATAGGCTCCTCTACTCACCGTCACTCAGAATGCGCTTCCGCTCCCGGCCCCGCCACCATCCGCCAGTTGGTGGGCTCCCGGCTCCGCCCCGCCCAGGCTCGGACCCGCCCTTATCCGCAGTCTCCGTAGCCTCACAGGGCGCTTCCTCCAGACGGTCCGCTGCAGACTCTGCCCCGCCCCAGCGCCCTCCGGGTCCATCTAAGACGTCACTTCCACCTCTAGCCACGCCCCGTCCGCCCTACCCGATCCGGGGCCTTTTCAATCCTCTTCCTGCCCCGACCGCTTCCTTCCACCCTTCCTCAAAACCCGCCCCCATCCCTCGGCACGCCTCCTCCTTCTGGCCCCACCCGGAGCCCGGACCTGTTCCGTCTGCGCATGCGCCTCACCTCCCCGCCCTTCGTTAGTAAATCGGCCAGGCTCTCAGCTCGTGCGCCCTTTCAGGCAGTTGCGGCCTCGCGGCCCCCACCACACCCGCGCGCCCGGGCTGGTGGGGCCAGAGGTGAAGTGGCAGTTGAGGGAACGTTGGTGACCGCTGAGGGCACGTGAGGTGTTGGTGCCTGGTATTCCTCCATCCCCGGTGTCGCCCACTCCCGCTTCCCTGGGGATGCATCGGCCGGCTCTTCTCCCCGCGTCTTGGTGCAGCGGAGCTCTGGACCTGGGACTTGTGAGTGACCCCGTCCCCCTGCACAGCCCTGCGTGGGCACGGCAGGGAGGAGCTGCGCCCTACCAGTCCCACCCCTTCCCTCCTTGGGCCCTGGACTGGTCCCGGCTCTTTCTACCCCGGGACCACCCTCCGCCTGCACGCCCACCCTCCTCTAGCCTCAGGGCACGCTGTTATCCAGCTGGAGGCTCTGGGCTTACAGGAGGGAAAACAGGAAAATAAGAAAGGATCAAAACGGAGCGATTCTCCCGAAGGGACAGGCAGAGAGAGAGGAAATGACGGTAAATGTGCGCCTTCCCCTGAGGAAGAGGAGGTGGGAGTCTTTGAGAGCCACTCAGAGACCCCGCAGGACCCTGGTGTCTGTAAAACTGCTCCTGGACTGGGGTGGCCATCGTGGGCTCTTAGGCGGACACCAGTCTCCAAAGCTGTAGGCGTGTGTGCAAATTGGCAGTCATGGACTCTGGACAGGACATCCTTCTCCAAAGGTGCAGGCGTGTGCAAGGTGGCGATCATGGGCCCTGGAGTGGACAGCAGTCTCCAAAGGTGCAGGCGTGTGTGCAAGGTGGGGGTCGTGGGCCCTGAAGTAGACAGCAGTCTCGAAAGGTAGAAGCATGTGTGCACGGTGGTGGTTGTGCGCTCTGGAGCTGACACCCATCTCCAAAGATGCTGGCCTGTGGGCAAGGAGGCGGTCATGGGCTCTGGAGCAGACTCCCATCTGTAAAGGTGCAGGCGTGTGTGCACGATGGGGAACGTGGACTCTGGGGCGGACACCAGTCTCCAAAGGTGCAGGTGTTTGTGCAAGGTGGGGGTCGTGGGACCAGGAGCGAAGAGCAGTCTCGAAAGGTACAGGCGTGTGTGCCCGGTGTGGGTCGTGCGCTCAGGAGCTGACACCTGTCTCCAAAGGTGCAGGCATGTGTGTAAGGTGATGGTCATGGACTCTGGAGCAGACACCCGTCTCCAAAGGTGCAGGCGTGTGTGAAAGGTGGCGGTTGTGGGCTCTGGGACAGACACCAGTCTCCAAAGGTGCAGGCGTGTGTTCACGGTGGGGATTGTGGTCTCTGGGACAGACACCAGTCTCCATAGGTGCAGGCCTATGTGCGTGTTGGGGGTCGTGGCCCTGGGGTGGACAACAGTTTCCAAAGGTGAAGGTGTTTGGGCAAGGTAGGTGTCGTGGGCCCAGGAGCGGACACCACTTTCCAAAGTACAAGCAGTTGTGCATGTTGGGGGTCGTGCGCTCTGGAGCTGACACCCGTCTCCAAAGTTGCTGCATGTTTGCAAGGTGGCAGTCATTGGCTCTGGGGTGGACACCAGTACCAAGGTGCAGGCGTGTGTGCAAGGTGGCGGTCGTGGGCTCTGGGGCGGACACCAGTCTCCAAAGGAGTTGGCATGTGTGCAAGGTGGATGCCGTGGGCTCTGGAGCAGACACCAGTCTCCAAAGGTGCAGGCATGTGTGCACGTCAGGGGTCATGGGTTCTGGTGCTGACTGCAGCCTCTAAAGATTCAGGTCTGTGTGCACGGTGGAGGTCGTGGACCCTGGAGCAGACACCAGTCTCCAAAGGTGCAGGCATGTATACACGGAGGGGGTCTTTGGCCCTGGGACGGACACCAGTCTCCAAAGGTGCTTGCGTGTGTGCAAAGTGGATTTCGTGGTCTCTGGAGCTGACACCAGTCTCCGAAGATGTAGGCTTGTGTACAACGTGGGGGTCGTGTGCTCTGGAGCGGACATCAGTCTTCAAAGGTGCAGGCCTGTGTAAAAGGTGGGAGTCGTGTGCCCTGGAGCAGACACCAGTCTCCAAAGGTTCAGGCGTGTGTGCACGGTGGGGGTCTTTGGCCCTGGACCGGATACTAGTCTCCAAAGGTGCAGGCGTGTGTTCAAGGTGGCTGTCGTGGCCTCTGGAGCAGACACCCGTCTCCAAATGTGCAGGTGTGTGTGCAAGGTGGTGGTCGTGGACTCTAGGCGCTCACCAGTCTCCAAAGGTCAAGCGTGTGTGCACGGCGGGGGTCGTTGGCCCTGGAGCGGGCACCAGTCTCTAAAAGCGCAGGTGTGTGTGTGCATGGTGGGGGCAGGGGCCCTGGAGGAAAACCATTCTCCAAATGTGTTTGCATGTTTGCACGTTGGGGGTCGTGGGCCCTGGAACAGACAGCAGTCTCCAATGGTGCAGGCGTGTTTGCATGGTGGGGGTTGTGGGCCCTGGAGCGGATACAAGTCTCCAAACGTGCAGGCGTGTGAGAACAGTGAGGATCATGGGCTCTGGAGTGGACACCAATCTCCAAAGATGCAGGCCTGTGTGCAAGGTAGGGAAGTGGGTTCAGGAGCTGACACCAGTCTCCAAAGGTGCAGACGTGCGTGCAAATTGGGCATCATGGGCTCTGGAGCGGACACCAGTCTCCTAATTTGCAGGCTGTGTACAAGGTGGAATCGTGGGCCCTGGAGCTGACACCAGTATCCAAAGGTAGAGGTGTGTGTTCAACGTGGGGATCCTGTTCTCTGGAGCTGACGCCAGTCTTCAAAGGTGCAGGCATGTGTGCAAGGTGGGAAAGTGGGATCTGGAGTGGAAACCAGTCTCCAAAGTTGCAGGCTTGTGTACAAGGTGGGACCAGGGCCCTGGAGCTGACACCAGTATCCAAAGGTGCAAGTGTGTGTTCAACGTGGGGATCCTGTTCTCTGGAGCTGACACCAGTCTCCAAAGGTGCAGGCGTGTGTGCAATGTCGGGATTGTGGACTCTGGAGGTGACACCAGTCTTCAAAGTGCAGGCGTGTGTGCAAGATGGGCATGGTGGGCTTTGGAGCCACACCAATCTCTAAAGGTGCAGATGTGAGTACGAGGTGGGGATCTTGGACTCTGGAGCTGACAGCAGTCTCCAAAGCTGCAGGCGTGTGTGCACGGTGGGGATGGTGGCTCTGGAGCTGACACCAGTCTCCAAAGCTGCAGGCGTGTGTCCAAGGTGGGGAACATGGGCTCTGGAGCTGATACCAGTCTCCAGAGGTGCAGGCATTGTGTCCAAGGTGGGGAACATGGGCTCTGGAGCTGACACCAGTCTCCAAAGTTGCAGGCATGTGTGCACGGTGGGGAACATGGGCTCTGGAGCTGACACCAGTCCCCAGAGGTGCAGGCATTGTGCAAGGTGGGGAACATGGGCTCTGGAGCTGATACCAGTCCCCAGAGGCGCAGGCATTGTGCAAGGTGGAGTCTCTCTGATGTGTTTGTGAAGGTCAGCAACCCAGGTGAGTTCCTTGCCTACAGTGTGACTGTAATGGGTACAGGATTCCCAAATCTAGCCCCATCGTTGTATTGGAAATGTCACGAGGAACCTCACTTCTACTCACGGGCTCATTAATTCTGTGCCGGGCCTTGGCCTGATGGTATTCATTGTTGAACCCCCCACCCCACCCCCCACTGAGAAAGAACCACGGTTAGGGCTAGGTTCAAGCCGACGAATGACAGAACCTCTGAAAGGACAGTCGTGCAGGGCTCTGCCATGAGGGCTGAGTTGTGGGTGTCTGTCAGTCAGTGTTCTGGTCAGGCTTCGTGTTTGGCTCCAGCGTCTGGCTGAGCGTCTCTTGGAAGTCGAGGTTTGGGCTCACGGTCCGCTTCTGCAGGAACCATCCAGGCCCTTGACAGGTCACGCTGACCTTGTGGCTTCCTCCCTGAAGAAATCTCAAGTGGCCACCACAGCGCCAGTGCGGGTCCTGGCCCACGGGTGGCGCGTGGCACCCCCAGAGGCCAGAGCCATGGCCCCGGGTTAGGTTTAGGTCACGGGAGGGGACAGGGGATGAACCAACAGCAGGGCAGGGCCCTTCCCCGAGGGCTGAGCAGAGGGAGCTTGATGGGGCTCTGGTGAGCCTGAGGGGCCGGCTTTGAGGGCTGGCTAACTCTGCAGACCAGGCGGGCCAGGCGGGCCAGGCGGAGGGTTGGGTCCAGGAGAGGTTTGGGTCCAGGCTGTCCTGGAGGCCTGAGGCTCGTGTGGGTGTGTCATGGTGAACATCAGGCCATTTTTCTGGGAGACTGCATGCCTCTCGAGTGTCCCAAGTCACTTGTCTCCACACCTGCCCGATGGATGCCCCTAGAGTGAGCGAGGCGAGGCCCGGGTGGGGTTACTGGTTCGGATCTCGGTGGAGGCGGGCCGAGCCGTGAGAGGTGCGGTGATCTCCCCTGCGGGAGAGTTGAGGGTGATGGGAGGGTGAGGGTCAGGCTTCGGGTGTGGGTTTGGGGGTTGTCGGATCACATGGGTCAGGCTCATGCTTCACTCTGGATCCTCTTCTAAAACGCTCTCCCGGACACGAAAACTGGCCTGGCGATGTGCCCCCCTTTCCTCCCTGATGAATTTTGGCGCCGGTCAGGTGTCTCTAGTCAATTCTTTCCTCGGCAGTGGGACCGGGGTCCCCTAAGGTCAAGGCCAAGGTTAGGGTAAGGTAAGTTCCCGGGAGGTGACAGGGTCAGGAGCAGCAGCAGGGCCGGCTTCCCCCAGAGGGCTGAGCTGAGGGAGAGGGTCAGTGTGCGAGTCAGGTTGAGAGTTTGGGCGAGGGGGCCGGCCAGGTGCGTGGGAGATGCGGACGGGCTTCCGAATCCCCTCTGTGGCCCCACCCTTGCCTTGGAAGCGGCCCGGGGCCCCTCTGGGCTTCTTCCAGCCGGAGGATCCTGGGCTGGGTAGGAGCTCTGGTTCTGTTCTGGCTGAAATGTAGATGGTGTGCACCCTGAGGGCAAGAACCATGGCAGGGGTCAGTCCAGGCCGCAGGAAGACACAGCCTCTGAAACAACAGCCATGCAGTGCAGCGATGTGCCCAGAGGGCCAAGTTAAGGCTGGGTGTTCGTGTTGTGATCGGGCTTGGCATTTGGCTCCTGGGTCTTGCCAAGTGTCTCAGGGAGGTCGAGGTTTGGGCCCCTGATCCGTTTCTGCAGGCCCTTCTGAGCCTCGTATATGTCACCACGAACTCCCGGCTTCCTTCCTGAAGCAATGTCATGTGGCTACGCCCACCAGTTCAGTTCCTGTCCCAGAGGTGGGGCGTGGTGCTGCGAGAGGCCAGAGCCATGGCTAGGGTCCGGCTGAATGCCTGGGAGGGGGCAGGGGACGACCGGAGAGTGGTGCAGGGCTCTCCCCCGAGGGCTCAAGTGAGGTTGGGGGCTCAGTCGAGTGAAGTTGGTAGGGTGCGCTGAGCTTTCGGGGTGTGCTTCAAGGGCCTGCAAACTCTATGGGCCAGGTGGAGGTTTGGGCTCAGGATCTCCTCTGGTAGGCACAAGGCTCGTGTGGAAATGTCCTGGTGAACGTCGGGCTTTTTTGCTCACGGGATTCCATGCCTTTCAAGTGCCCCAAGTCACTTCCCTCCACACGTGCATGATGGACGCCCATAGAGCCAGAGGCCTGTAGAGGATTAGGGTTCGGATCCCGGGGGTGGCAGGGGGCGGGCCGTGAGAGGTGCGGTGATCTCCACCGCGGGACATTTGAGGGCGCACGGGAGGGTGAGGGTCTGGCTGCGGGGCTGGGTTCAGGGGTTGGCCTTCACTGTGTTTCTATTGACAACACTGCTAAATAATGGTATGTGCCCACAGCACTGGGCTGTCGGCCGTTTTCAGTGCAAACCAAGCTCCACACTAACTTAAGCCCATTTTTGAGGCATGAGATTGTCAGGCAGCTGGTGAGTAGGGAGAGTGGGGAGAGCGGAAGGGTGAACTATGAGTGTGATGATTGTTCTGTGGGCTCTCCCAGCAAGAGGCCGACCCCCTCACTCTCTGTTTCTCTGCATTTCCCAGACGTCTGCTGCAGCTGTGCTTGGCGGAATCAGGATTTGCCACTCAGATAACCACCAGTTGGGAAGCAAAAGTAAGCTTCTCCTCCAATGTGACCGTGATCCCTGCTGCTCCACCAAAGGAAGAGGCCCTGGAGGAAGGTGCCGTGGACATTTACTCATTATGCTGATTAAGAATAGCTGTTTCATT
Organism: Suricata suricatta; assembly: GCF_006229205.1. Classification (NCBI taxonomy): domain Eukaryota; kingdom Metazoa; phylum Chordata; class Mammalia; order Carnivora; family Herpestidae; genus Suricata; species Suricata suricatta. The sequence goes on from NC_043715.1 coordinate 47,805,443, forward strand.
CATTTTCCTCTACGACCTGAGTAGCATAGAGTGTTAAGGCACGTTTTTCAGTGATTTCATGTGTGGATTTAAATTCATGAAGCCAGTCATAGTACAGTAACTAGAGAAATTAAGAATGATTTTTTCTTTTTCATTAATCTTTTTAATTGGCACCCAAGTTAGCATAGAAGACAACAGTGATGTCAAGTGTAGATTTCTTAATGCCCCTTCCCCATTTAGCCCACCCCCCTCCCACATCCCCTCCAGTAACCCTCTGTTTGTTCTCCATATTTAAGGGTCTCTTAACTCGCTAGTGTTTTATCGATTTTGTTAATTCTTTCAACAAAGCAGCTTCTGGTTCCATTGATCTGTTGTACTGTGGGTTTTTTGTTTTTTGTTTCCTGTGTGGTTTGGTTTAAAGCATTGAGTTCTGCTCTAATCTTTATTTTCTGTCTTCTGTGCTTTGGGTTTTTTTTTTTTGTTGTTGTTCTTTTTCCAGCTCTTTGAGGTGCAAGGGTAGGTTGTGTGTCTGAGACCTTCCTTCTTTTTTTCCTTCCTTCCTCCCTTAGGAAGGCCTGGATTATTATATACTTCCCTGTTATGACTGCTTTTGCTGTGTCCCAGAGGTTTGGGCCGTCGTGTTGTCACGTTCATGGGCGTTCGTGTACTGTTTAATGTCCTCCTTCCCTGTGTGGGTGGCCCCTTCATTCTTTAGTAGGATGTTCTGTAGTCTCCAACTATTGTTATCTTTGCTCTTTTCCCCCCCAGTGGTTGAATTTGAGTTTCATAGGGTTGTGTTCTGAAATTAGGCACGGTATGATCTCGATCTTTTTGTGCTTGCTGAGGGCTGACTTGTGTCCCAGGACGCGGTCTGTGCTGGAGAGTGTTCCCTGTGCACTGGGGACGAATGTATCTGGCGCTGCTTTAGGATGAAATGTTCTAAAAATATGTGTGTTTAGTCCATCTGATCCAGGGTGTCATACAAAGTCACTGTTTTCTTTGTTGATTTTCCCTTCAGGTGATCTGTCCATTTCAGGGAGTGGGGTGTTGGAATCCCTTACTATGATGGTTATTTTTAGCAATGAGTTTCCTTATGTTTGTTAATAATTGATTTATATATTTGGGTGCCCTCACATTTGGAGCATAAATACTTACAATTGTTATGTCTTCTTGGTAGATAGACCCCTTCTGCCCTGTCAGAGGCAAGCAGCAATCTGTGGCCGGGAAGGGGACCCTCACCTGATCATGCTGGTGCCCCCATCTCAGGCTTCTGGGCTCCAGCACTGTAAGAAATAAATTTCTGAGGGAGAGACAGGGTGTGAATGGCAGAGGGGCAGAGAGAGAGAGGGAGACACAGAATCAGAAGCAGGCTCCAGACTCCAAACAGTCAGTACAGAGCAACACGCAGGGCACTACAAAATCCAAGCACTGGCTTGGATAGCCGTAATGCAAAGTGCTGCAGCCATCACGGAAGGCTGTCCTGAGTGTACTCAAATGACGGCTCATAGAACTCCCACGAAATCCAGTAATCGTGCACCGCAGTACACATCCAGTGGAAATGAAATCAGTGTGTCCAAGTTATACCTGCGACCCCATGTTCACTGCAGTCTGTACAGTACAGTCAGGGTACGGAAATTTTAGTCCAGTGCCCATCGATGCAGCAATTTGGACAAAAAAGTGGAGATTTTTTAGCTTTTAGAGGACAAGGACCTCCCGGTTTATGGAAACAGGAACGTCATGGAAGACCTACATTTCAGTGAAATAAGCACTCTCAGGAAAAGCGATCTCTCTGACTGCATTCATATTGAGACTGGAAAATATTAAGGTCTCCTGGTGGAGGAGGGCAGCTGGGCGGTTGCCAAGACTTTGGGGAGGAGGCAGGAGGTGTGGTATTCCCTGCTTGTGGAGAAACTGTCCTGTTAGATGGAAGAGCCTGGAAACATGCTGCACAACCCTGTGCACCGATTTAACAACAATGCGCTGTCTACTTGGACAGGTGTCATGCTCCCATTTCTTCACCACAGAAATATAATGACAAACAATGTAAATACAAAATACAAGTGTGCTGCAGGGAGATGGGTCACTGAGGTTGATGGGGAGAATGACAGGAAGACCCTAACACCAGGCGCTGAAGAACACGTGAACACAAATCCTACACCAGCAAGGTGGCCCTGTCCTTTCCCAAAGAGCACAAACGTGGTTCAGTGGAGGCAACGTGGGCTCAGGTAATACGGGTTCTCCTGATGGTGAATCTTTGTCAGAACCGCCAGGAATCGACGTTATGCTCCACAGATGAAAGACTTCCAGGATATCCTTGCTTCAACGAGACAGGTTCTCTGGGACACAATGACATTTAGAAATCCAGCAGTCTCCTGGTTTTCCTGTTTCTTTGTGGAAACAGGCATTGGGAAATCAAATTCTATCAAAACTGTTACTTTTCACAAGATTTAGGCTCTAAAGGAAACTGGGGTCGTAATTTGGCTCTGCTTGTATTTATATTCTCCGATGAAACCTACCTTAAGAGGTTTACTTGCAAAAGCCTACAGACCTCATCCACCCCTCTTCCCACTGGCAGATTGAAAGGACGGTGAGTGGGGATTCTTCTACCCACAGCTGGGGTTCTTTCTGCACACCCTGCAGGACACAACGTCCCTATGGTGCTCCTTGGGCGAGAGCCAAGTGATCACACTGATGCTCAGGCTATGATGGAGACCTTGTGGGTCTCTTTGAATGACACTTTTCGCCCGGCACACAGAAGTGCAGCTAGGATCAGTGGCAGGCGCCTGAGCAAGACAGGATTATTCTCAGCAGCAGTATCAGAAGAGAAATGTGAGATCCCATTCTAAGAAGGTGGAGAAAGAAGAAGTCTCCCCGTCTAGTCCTAGCACTTCCTGAGTTCTCCAGTTCCCACAGGATCGGGATTGGCCCGTGGCTCAACACGAAGCCACCTGCGGAAGGCAGGAACCCTGCGCTGCCCTCTGTGACGACGGTGGCGTTGGGAAGAACACGTCCCAACACAGGAAGAGGGCTG